>NW_011934305.1:51677-156793 GCF_000733215.1 Auxenochlorella protothecoides
CCAGTCACCTTGGCCATGGCATCGAGGAGGGGGGTCCACATGAACTCCAGCATGGACCGCACAAAGGCGTCGTCAACGCCCTTGCCCGCGTCGCGGGCCGCGGTGGCGCAGCGCAGCAGCTCGGGAAGGGACTGGACCGCCGCGGTGCGCACCTCCTCGTTGAAGTAAAACTTGAGCAGGGGGACCATGATGCCCGTCACCTGCTGCACATAGGGCAGGAAGCCCTCCTTCAGCTCGTCGGCGTAGCAGCAGATCATGGAGCAGGCCGTCGCCTTCTCCTCCAGCAGCGAGGTGCGCAGCGAGATCTTGCGGTCCCCCAGGATGAAGGTCTCCGTCTGAGATTGAAGGTGTGTGAGGGTGGAGCTTTGGTGGGGGGTGGTTGCTGACAATGAGGCAAGGAGTGGGTGCAGTCTGTGGGCTGAGTCAACATGTGGGAATTCCAGGGAGGGCAGACAGCTGCGGGCCTGTGGAGGTCGGACCTGTCGCAGAGAATCTACCCCATCCATCCCTAACAATGCATGTGCATCAATCAAGGTGAAAGGTCTAGAGCCGCGTTGATGGGCTTGTTTGCTGGAAAGGCTGAACTTCCTCAACAAGCACCAGGCAGGAGGCTCGGCACCTGTCCGATAGCGTCCAAGCCCCTGCGCCCCTTCAGCACCCAACTCACGTCCTCGTCTTCGTCCTCCACGTCGGAGTCGTCGCCGGCAGCCACCGTGACGTCCGGTTTCAGCTCCACCGAAGCAATCAAGGCGGGCATGACGACCTGCAGGCTTGACCAGGGTGGTGGGTGGGCTTGCATGCAAAGTACAGATGAGAAACAGGCACACCATCTCTGCCTGCTCCAACGGGATCAAGTCAGCATGAGCAAACTCTCAGCTGCACACCTGGAGGTAGGGGATGAACTCCTGGCCCAGGGTCTTGCAGATGCGAGCCCCCGCCTGCAGTGTGCAAGGGTGAGATGGGAGCGCTAGGTGCGTGGCAAAGGGAGTGGTCGATCTGGAGGGACAGGGTCATGTCGCAGCAGCCCAGGACTGAAGCTTTGGGGAAGAGCCATGCCAAGACCTCTCGGTCAGCAAGCCATGCCCATAAAAGACCGAGTGGCAGCTATTCTACCAAACAGACATTGACCCCAGAATTCATCCCTCCCTGACACGTTTCCAACCGCCAAAAATGCTCTGAGCCATACAGTGTTCCATGCATTCACCTCATTCCATCAGTGCCATGTAAGCCTCCTCAGCCAAACATAACCGTTAAATCCCGAGGGTCCCCTGCTCCTCCCTCCTCAGTCACCACAACTCAGCCAACCCCTGCATCCCAGCCCCCCACCTGGGTCATGTAGGAGGCCAGGGGGTCGTCGGCCTCCAGTCCCGCGGCCTGGGCGTCCTGCATGTACTTCATGACCTCGTGGGCGTGGGCGCGGAAGCGCTCGCGGCCCACCGCCATGCCCACCAGAGAGATGCACTCCAGGCTCTTGGCGCGGAGGAGGTGGTGGCTGCGGTCGTTGGCACTCCACCTACCCCACTCACTCGCCGCCCCCACCCCCCCCACCCCCCCCTACCCCCCCCAACACACCCAGTCACCTTGGCCATGGCATCGAGGAGGGGGGTCCACATGAACTCCAGCATGGACCGCACAAAGGCGTCGTCAACGCCCTTGCCCGCGTCGCGGGCCGCGGTGGCGCAGCGCAGCAGCTCGGGAAGGGACTGGACCGCCGCGGTGCGCACCTCCTCGTTGAAGTAAAACTTGAGCAGGGGGACCATGATGCCCGTCACCTGCTGCACATAGGGCAGGAAGCCCTCCTTCAGCTCGTCGGCGTAGCAGCAGATCATGGAGCAGGCCGTCGCCTTCTCCTCCAGCAGCGAGGTGCGCAGCGAGATCTTGCGGTCCCCCAGGATGAAGGTCTCCGTCTGAGATTGAAGGTGTGTGAGGGTGGAGCTTTGGTGGGGGGTGGTTGCTGACAATGAGGCAAGGAGTGGGTGCAGTCTGTGGGCTGAGTCAACATGTGGGAATTCCAGGGAGGGCAGACAGCTGCGGGCCTGTGGAGGTCGGACCTGTCGCAGAGAATCTACCCCATCCATCCCTAACAATGCATGTGCATCAATCAAGGTGAAAGGTCTAGAGCCGCGTTGATGGGCTTGTTTGCTGGAAAGGCTGAACTTCCTCAACAAGCACCAGGCAGGAGGCTCGGCACCTGTCCGATAGCGTCCAAGCCCCTGCGCCCCTTCAGCACCCAACTCACGTCCTCGTCTTCGTCCTCCACGTCGGAGTCGTCGCCGGCAGCCACCGTGACGTCCGGTTTCAGCTCCACCGAAGCAATCAAGGCGGGCATGACGACCTGCAGGCTTGACCAGGGTGGTGGGTGGGCTTGCATGCAAAGTACAGATGAGAAACAGGCACACCATCTCTGCCTGCTCCAACGGGATCAAGTCAGCATGAGCAAACTCTCAGCTGCACACCTGGAGGTAGGGGATGAACTCCTGGCCCAGGGTCTTGCAGATGCGAGCCCCCGCCTGCAGTGTGCAAGGGTGAGATGGGAGCGCTAGGTGCGTGGCAAAGGGAGTGGTCGATCTGGAGGGACAGGGTCATGTCGCAGCAGCCCAGGACTGAAGCTTTGGGGAAGAGCCATGCCAAGACCTCTCGGTCAGCAAGCCATGCCCATAAAAGACCGAGTGGCAGCTATTCTACCAAACAGACATTGACCCCAGAATTCATCCCTCCCTGACACGTTTCCAACCGCCAAAAATGCTCTGAGCCATACAGTGTTCCATGCATTCACCTCATTCCATCAGTGCCATGTAAGCCTCCTCAGCCAAACATAACCGTTAAATCCCGAGGGTCCCCTGCTCCTCCCTCCTCAGTCACCACAACTCAGCCAACCCCTGCATCCCAGCCCCCCACCTGGGTCATGTAGGAGGCCAGGGGGTCGTCGGCCTCCAGTCCCGCGGCCTGGGCGTCCTGCATGTACTTCATGACCTCGTGGGCGTGGGCGCGGAAGCGCTCGCGGCCCACCGCCATGCCCACCAGAGAGATGCACTCCAGGCTCTTGGCGCGGAGGAGGTGGTGGCTGCGGTCGTTGGCATGGGTGAGGATGTGGAGAAGGAGGGGCATGCAGGAGTCATAGTACTTGATAAAGTACTCCTGTGCGCAGTCGGCCAGGCTGGCCAGCGCGGTGAGCGCCGCCTCCTGCACGTTCCGCCCCGAGCCCTGGAGCAGGGCCATGAGGCGCGTGGCCAGCTCGTCGAGGTAGGGCGAGATGACGTCCTGGTCGCAGGTCTCCGTGAAGTTGACGATGGCGTTGCAGGCGTGGGCCTGCACGCGCGGGTTCTGGAAGTCGCCCATCAGGCCCAGCAGGGCCGGGACCACCGTGGCGTGCGACGCCTCCTGCACGATGGTGGTGATGGAGGGGACGCAAGGGTAGAATTCAGGGTGATGTCTGATCATTCCGCTGCCTGTGAGCATGGCTGCCATGGAGGGGCTGCAACAGCCATCCGCATCAGGCCACATACATGAACCTTCAAGCCAGATCCTGCCTGTCTGGGCAATGCACTGCCTCGCAAAACATGATCAGGACACCCCTGCATCTCGGCGTGACATCCAGCAGCATGTGGTGCCCACCCACGGGCCCCTTGCCTGCCCTATGCGTGCCTGGCCCTGCCTCCACCTCCCCCATCCCTGCCAACCTAGACACAACGCACACAATTCCCTCAACCCTCCGATCACCTCTTCACCCCCTCGCCATACCTGGAGGTCGGGTCCCAGGTCGGTGCAGAGCTGGCCCAGGGCCTGGCACGCGGCCCAGCGCACTTTGGGGGTGCCGTCCCGAGCGCCCAGCAGGCACAGCGCCACCAGCTTCTCCACCTCGTCCACCATGACCTTGACACAGCCCTCCGCGATCTGGGCCAGGCAGATGAGCGCGGCGTGGCGCTTCTCCCAGCTGCCCGTGTCGGCCATGTAAGCCGTCAGCGTGGTCCCCGCCACGGGCACCAGGGTCTTGCCGCCCAGCGCGAAGCTGATGCGGTCCAGACACTCCTGGCCAAACTCGAACAGCTCCCCCTCGCCCGCGTTCTCCTCCTTCTCGTCCTCTGCCGTGTGCCACTCGGGCACGTCCTGCATGTGTCGCGAGGGGAGTGTGGAGGTGAAAAGAGGGACTTCTCAGACTTGCAGTGCAGGCACAAAACGCAAGCTCTTGCCACCACGGCTGGGCCGCTGCCGCCCGGCGCCCAGAAACGTCGATGCACCCCTTGGTCCGCCTGCCGTCGGTCATTACATTGACTCACACCCAACCAACAGTCCATCCTCCCGTGCCCTACACGCACCATGCACACTAACACCCATTCCTCCACGAACGACCCTCCACCACCACCCAAAACACCCACCTCCACGTCCAGGAGGAAGAGCATGAGGCAGTTGAAGAGGCGCTCCGGCAGCTGCGGCAGGCGGCGCATCATGCCCGGCGCCTTCTCGCGCGCCTCGCACAGCGTCACGAGGAACTCCACCGCCAGCGTGCGGATGCCGGACTCCAGCGAGTCGGACTCGGCCACCTGCAGCATGGCGCTCACGATGTCCACCAGCTGCTTGCGCAGGAAGCGCGGGTTCTCCTCCGCCAGCTCGATGAACAGCTCCAGCGCCTCCTATGGAGATTGATTGAGAGGGGGTATGGAGTGTGGGATCTCACGGGGGGGGGGAAGTGGACAGTCGGTGCGTACGGGAGGACTGCGGACGGAAGTTGATAACACGTTGTTCCGTGACCGATATGCTGGCCAACGGCAGCCTCAAACCAATCCCAGCGCTGCACATCCGACCTCAGAGCCATCCTCCCCTCCATGTCCCAGCTCCGTATGTAACAGCCCGAACTGCGCCCAGAAACCCCACTCAACACCATGCGCGCCTCCGCAGACCGACCTGGGCCGCGGGCTCGTCCCCCGCCTGTATGGCGTGGCCGATGGTCTGCACCAGGGCGGGGACCAGGGCCTGGAACTTCTCGCGCTCCGCGGGGCTCTCCAGCTCCTGGATGAAAGCGCAGGTCGCCTTCATGGCCGCCAGGCGCACGTCAGTGGAGGCATGGGCCAGCGCGGCAGCCAGGATGCCGTGCAGCGTGCCCAGGTACTGCAGTAGCACGCTCATGATGTGGCTGGCCAGCTGCGCAAACATGCTCAGCGCCGACTCCATCAGCCGATCCTCGCCTGGATGGGGAGGATGTTGAAGGAGGGGGTGGGAACTATTTGTGTGGGTGTGAACGGGTTCTGTTGGGGCGGCTGGCATGCAGGCCCGTAATAGGCTATCATGCATCCAATGCCTGGCGAACGAGCAACCACTTGATTCATTTGACCCCTCCAAATGCCTGCGGGCACCTCTTTAAATCTCAAAGGAACGTGCTCCCAAACCCCTCCTTCTCAACTCACCAGACTGGATGCACTGGAACATGAAGGGGAGGAGCTCGGGCCATCCCGACTCCTCCAGCACCCCAGCCGCCAGCTCGCTCACAAGATCGCAGACCTGGCGATGGGGATGAACAGGTTTACTTTCAGCACAGATAGCATCTCCTCACCAAAACTGCTTGAACCCGCTGTGACTTCCTTGGTTCTCCCTTGAATGAGATCCAAGATGCCATGCATTCACAGTACAATTTCCCAGTGCCTCATCATAGGCAAGGGAACTGCCCAGACCCCCAACCCAGACTAACACAATACTGCGTCACCTTGTTAGCTATATTCCGTACTTGCTCCGTCTTGATGCTGTTTAGCGACTCGGTCATCACAAGTTGCTGCAATTTGGATACTTATCAGCACTGTGAGTAATGCATGTTGTGACACAAGCTCGACGGCGGCCAGCGCACCTCCCTGCTCAATGTATCCCCATCTCACCTTTGAGGCCGGCGACAGGCCAGTCCACAACGAAGGCTCATCCCTGACCAGCACCTGTGCGTGGAGATGTGAGGAAGGGGTCACTGGCAATCTCCCTCCCCCACTTTCCAAGCCAGTTTAGCTGGGCGATGCACATCCACAGCAGCCTGCAGCCGTGACGGCGACCACCGTCGACACCACCCCCACCTTGCGCAACAGCACGGCACACAGCGAGCGAGATGCTGGGTCAGGATTCGACCTCAGCCCTTGCACAAGCCCCGGCACGCATGTGTCGGGGTACTTCTTCAGCTCTGTGAAGGCTTGCTCCGCCTGGGATCGGACTTCGTTCTCCGAGGACAGCAGGCCTTGCAGCAATGCCGCAAAGGCTGCAGGATCCTGTGCAGACATTCTCTAGAGGTATGGGCAGGGACTGTCCGCTGCCGATTATCCTGGCGCGCCCAAGAGCGGAGAGACGGCGCAGAAACCGAAGGGGCGCAAACTTGTTCACCTCCTCACGGTCGGCGGGGCTGGAGATGGAGCTTGAACCTCACCATAGAGGAATACAGCGTGCTCTGATTCCCTGCCCCAGGGAGGAAGCACTTCCGAGAGCGCGCCAGGTTGGGCATGGCGGGGTTACACACTGCTGGGTGCCGTCGGGTAAATCGCTTACGTAACCCTGCGTTCAAAAAACATCAGCGAAGGCTCTTAGCCCTAAACAACCTTCAGTGGCAAAACCTGACAATGCAATACAAGTCTATAGGATCTGGAGGCATCCAGTCTGCCTCACTCATGCAATAAGCACATGCACTAAGGAAGTACATGTGGTCCAAGATACTGCTTTTTCCACTCACCTGTGCTGCGCTGACAGGACCCCTTACACAAGGTGGATTGATACATTCCTAATGATATTACGTGATTCGTGCACTACGAATATGCCTGGGGAAGCTTGGAGAAGATCGTCATGCGGAGAACGGAGGTCACTGCTGCTCTGGCAATTGAATTTGCTGTGCTCCATGCATGAAGATCCAGCATCTTAATGAGGTTTACTTTGGTAGGCCTTCACAGGAAGTCAGACTTTAGTCATGAAAGCACCATCTGGCCCTCCAACACAGATGTTCTGTGCCCTGCTTTCCTCCCAGCCCCGAAACTGACACGATCGGTAGCACACGGGGCACGACCTCGGTTGCCCAACATGCACGAGTCTGGGGCTGGCATGCAGCAGACGTAACCAACATCCGAGCAGATAAGAACAGGCTCGCCGCGCAATATTCCAAGCTGCCTCGTCGTGTCGGAGGTTTGAGGGGCTGGGACCAGTAACCCACACCGGTCAGGCCTGCCCCCCCAGTTCACTGCTGATGCTGGTGGGATGTCGGAGGCCAGGACTCGCCCCGGCGCATGAGTCCTGAATCATACTTCTTGCCTCTTCCTGGTGGAGATATGAGTACTGATGTGGCGGACTCCAACCCGGGCACCTCCTCGGAGCGGCCTCCAAACCGGTTCGTGGGCCTCTCACCCCATCGTCTGCAACGCCAGGCCTTTCCCAAGACCCTGAGCGACAAATACAGGTATATTGTCGGAGACAAGGTGTGGCAGGGTTGCCAAGCCTCTCCGATGCACGGTGCACGGTGCCCACCGCGGGTTTGTGTTCCCCCCTCCAGGTTGGGCGAGGAATTGGGGCGGGGTGCGTACGGACACGTGTTCCGCGGCCTGGACACCCGAACCGGCCAGCATGTGGCCATCAAGCAAATCGGATTGGAGCGTATCCCTGCCGGAGGCCTTCCGGTAGGAGGGGTGGGGGGGGGGCGGGATGTTGGGCAGACGCCTGCCGTCCTGATTGCGATGGTGGCAATCCTGTCCCGGGGAGGTACGGTCATGGCCCCATTTTTCATTGTCGTAGGGCATTGTTCGGGAGGTCGAGCTGCTGAAGACCCTGAACCACCCGAACATCGTCAAGTACTATGGCTCTCTGCGCACCGACACCCACCTGGTTAGTGCTGGTGGCTCTCAGTTTACATTGTTGCACTGACTTGTGAACCTGCCAGCCTGCTCTAGAGCTGCTGTGCCGCGCATGGGCGTGAAGGGGTGATGGTTGAGGAGCATGCAGTGTGTGCCCAAAGTATATCCCTCTTGGGCCCCCGTGGCGTTTGCAATCCACTTGCTTTGCAGCCGGGGTAACAGACCCTGCCATCACGCGAGTGGTTGCCGGGTGCTGCTCATTCCAGCTCTCCACCCACATGCAGTACATCGTGCTGGAGTATATGGAGAACGGCGCCCTGTCTGGCGTGATCAAATCCTCGAGCTTTGGCCCTTTCCCGGAGACCCTGGTGGCCGTGTACGTCCAGCAGGTCCTCCAGGCGAGTGCCAGAAAGGAAGGCATGTGGGCGCGGCACCCACACCGTACATGCCCCTTTGCCTGGCTCAAGTCTCTCCCACACTACCACCAACACACCTCCACCCCAACCCACTCCCCGGGCAGGGGCTGGCGTACCTGCACGCCCAGGGTGTGGTCCACCGCGACATCAAGGGCGCCAACATCCTGACCACCAAGGAGGGCGTGGTCAAGCTGGCGGACTTTGGCGTGGCGGCGCAGCTCTCCGACCTGGACACGCGCGCGTCGGGCGGCGGCGGCGCGCTGGCCGGCCCCGGCCCCGCCGCCTCCTCCCCCGTGGGGACCGTGTACTGGATGGCCCCTGAAGTGATCGAGCACAGCGCAGTCGCCCCCGCCGGCGACATCTGGTCCGTGGGCTGCCTGGCCATCGAGCTGTTCACCGGGTCGCCGCCCTACTATGACATGCAGCCCATGTCGGCACTGTACAACATTGTGGCCGACACCCACCCGCCCCTCCCCCGCGACATCTCCGCCTCCATGCGCGACTTCCTGCTCAAGTGCTTCGCGCGCGACCCGCGGGAGCGCCCCTCCGCCGCCGCGCTGGCCGAGCACCCCTGGGTTACCTACAACCGCCGCACGCTGCGCGGGACGTGGTCGCGCACGCGCGGCGGCCGCGCTGGCGGGCGCGCGGGCGACGCGCACACCAGCGTCGCGCTCGTCGTCGAGCGCATGCTGGCCGTGGACGAGGGCGGCGACGGCGACGGCAGAGGCGGTGGCGCCACGGAGGCAGGGGCACCTGCCGCGGGGGGCCACCCCCCGCCGCCGCCCTCGCCGGCGGCCGCGCAGCAGCAGCAGGCGCAGCGGGCGCAGCAGGCCGCCGGGCCCGGCGGCAGCGCGGAGCCGCCGGGGACCGACGACCTTACCGGCGCCGGGCTGCTGGCCAGGCTGCAGGCCCGACGCGAGTCCTCCACCGGCGCGGGCGTATCGGGGAAGGACGGCCCCGGCGTGGCCCCCCCCCCTCCGGCCGGCTCGGAGACCGCGGCCTCGGTGCGGCGCCAGCTGGCGTCGCTGGACCTGGGCCCGCCCGCCGCGCCGCGGAACCAGGTCAAGGAGGCGGCCGCCGCTGCCTCGTGCGCCGCGCTGGCGGGCCTGCTGCGCGGGGGCGAGGCGGCCGAGGCCGCCCGCGCGCTGCTGGCCGGCCAGGGCCTGTCCGCCCTGCGCGAGCTCCTGGGCAGCCCCTCGGAGCGGCTGCTGGACCGGGCGCTGGACGCCACGCTCTTCGCGCTGTCTGGGACGGCGGGGAGAGCGTGCCTCGCGCCGGCAATGGCGCTCGGCTTCGCGCCCGCCCTCCTGCGCTTCGCGGCGCCCTCCCACTCCCACATCCTCAGGGTCCAGGTGAGGAGAGGTTTGATCTGGGTTGTGGGGGAGAACACACACCAGAATCCAATGACAGGCACACCAGACGGGGGCATGAACACCCAGTCTAAACTGTGACGCTGCGGACAATGTGCGCATATCCCTACCGCATACTTCCCGGCACCATGTTCTCCAGGACAAGCCATACAGACACACTTGAATGCACACACTCACACCCCTGCCTTCAGGCTGCGAGGGCCGCGGAGATCCTGTGCGCCTCCAGCATCGGGGCGCGGGCCGTGCTTTCCTCGGACGCGCTCCCCGCCATGCTCGACCTGCTCCTGCCGCCGGAGAGGGGCGACGCCTCGCCCGCGCTGTGCGTGGAGCTGATGCAGCCGGCGCTGAATGCCTGCTGGCTGCTCCTACACCGCTCCGCGGCGGCGGCCGAGGAACCATCCGCCGCGCGGCAGCCGGCGGAGGGGCTGCCGCCGCTGGACGCGCTGCTGCGAGCCCTAGCAGCCGCCGCCCTGCCTCAGCGCATGACGGCGGTCCTGCGCACGGTGCTGAGCGCCTACTGCCTCAAGGCCGGGCTGAACGGGCCGGTCGGACGGGGGCCGGGAAACCACTCCCGCTCAGCCTCCGTGCCGCTGGTGAGTTCAAGCCTGCAGGGAGGGGTGGAAACTTATGTCGGGGATCTGAACCAGGCCTCTAGATGTGGCATCCATGCATCGAAGCTGTTGGATTTCTGAGGCGCTGCCAGCCTTGGTACCAAGAAGAGCTAGAGGCAGAGAGCGTCGCACTCCCTGCATAAAAGATAGCCCTTGCCCGTTCTCACCGACCTGGATGCTTTGTCCACAAACCCACCACACATCCCCTGGACACAACCCCACCCAGACGGAGACAGAGCTAGCCCAGCTGGCGGAGGAGAAGCCCACGAGCAGCGGCGAGACCACACCGCCGCGCACCCCCAGCCGGACGAACAGCCCCCGGGGTCAAGGCCCCTCACTCACCGCCACGCTGGGGTCGCCGCGGCGGGGTCCCTCGCCCACCAGCGCTCAGCAGACCGTGTCACGCCTCGCCTCCAGTGTCTCCATGTAGGGCGGGGGCACGCACGTGGCGTGGTGTCTTGGGGGCTGCGGGGCTGTGGACTCCTGGCCTGCAGGGCGTCGCGCGCGCGGGGGCCGCGGCAGGACACATGACTTTGATTCTTGAACTCAAGCCTCCCGACCACCCTGCCCCAGGCGGAGCGAGGACGGGCTCACCGCCGGCGCCCCGCCGCCCCGCTCGCCCGTGAAGCGTGCGGGCAGGGCGGACGCGCCCGCGCCCCCGCCGCCGGCGCCAAGCCCGCTGCCGCTGCTGGACGCCATCCTGAACATGTACGCGGCCATGGTGCTCGGCGACGGCGTGGTCAAGGCAGCGCTGGTGCAGCGCGCGGTGCTGGCTCCTCTGTTCGAGGTCACCGCCTTCCTGCCGCCGCCGCTGGCGCTGACGGTGGTGAGCGCGGTGAGGGCGCTGACCGTGGACCCGACCACGCTGGGCCCGCTGGCCGACGCCAGCGGCGTCGCCTTCCTCGTTGCCCAGCTGGCGCGCGCGGGAGAGCCCCTGCTCCAGGACCAGGCGCTGTCCGCCCTGCACAGGATGGCCGCGGCAGACAGGTGCGTTTGGGTCTTTCCTGGTTGGGGGTGAAAGGGGGGGAATCGGTGCCGCTGGCAGGGATCAAAAGGCCCATCAGGAGGGTCGCACGCCTGAACAGTGACGAGGCAGCCGCGCCGAAAATTTAATCTGTGTGGTGGCGGCTTGCGAAGGGTTCAACACTCTGCAAAAAGGGCCCGCTGCGATGTGCTTGAGAGCATCCACACATCTTTGCTGGCAACCCCCAGTGTCCCCATGTCTGACCAGTGGACCACCCCCCCCCCCCTCCCACTCCTCACAGAGCGCGGCAGGAGCAGGCGGCGGTGGCGGGCGCGGTGCCCTTTCTGTGCCAGCTGGGCATCCTGCCCCAGCGCGGCGCGGTGGCCGCCCATGCCCATGGCCTGGCCGTCTCGCTGCTGTGCGCGCTGGCGCGCGGCGGCGCGCGCGTGCGCGCCGAGCTATGGGCGCATGACGCGCTCTCCGTCTTCCTGCACCTGCTCAAGGACGAAGCGTGCCAGGTGGAGGTGCTGGATGCGCTGGCGGCCTGGCTGGCGGCTGACGCGCCGCGCATCGAGGCGCGGCTGGCCGCCGGCGATGCGCAAACGCGCCTGGTCACCCTCGTCCCCGTCATGTCCACCGCGGGGGAGGGCGACGCGCTGTGCGCGCTGCTCGTCCCCCTGCAGCGCCTGCTGTCGCTTTCGCCGCGCATGGCGCGCGAGCTGGCGCAGAATGGGCTGGTGCCACGCGTGACTGAGCTCCTGCGCCGGCCGACCTCCCCCACCACGCTGCCCGCGCTGGACGTGCTGGCCACGCTGGTGGCAGCCGCCGCGCAGCCACGCGCGTTGGCCGCGCGCTTCCGCCTCGCCCAGGTGCTCGTGCCGCTGGCGGGCCAGGCGGGCATGCAGCCGGGCGTAGCCGAGAAGGTGGCCCAGCTCCTGCAGGCCATACGCGGGTGACGGGTCAGGGAGGAGTGTTGGGAGGTCAGCCGCAGCTGCTGCTGGGAGCGGTCGTAGGGGACGGCGGGGAGCCTGTGCTGTCGTGCATGGGGGCATGCCATAAGACACACCTGCATGACGGCGCCCCCCCAGTTCTTCCACTTGCCCCCTCACCCCATGCTAATATGTAACGAGGCTTATGCACATACTGCAGTGCTGCCTCTCCGGTCAAAGAATCACAAGGGCACCCTTTGTGTGAGTGCCGTTTGACACACCTCATCGACATTTCAACACCGGACAACATGGGCAGCAGGCACTCTCGTATGCAAGCAACCACATCCCAGTTACAGGATCCTATGCGCCCACCCCAACCGTGTGTGCAGCATAGAATAGGAGGTAGGCCTGGCAGTGCTGGACGTCGGCCTCGCTGGCCGCCGAGATGCAGGCGTCGTCGCACAGATACCACTCGCCCTTGCCGCAGCGCAGGTATGCCACGTAGTGCCCGCCCTGTGTGTGGGTTGGGAGGGGGCCAGGGTGGTGGGTCGAGAGTCTTCCTTGCGATCACGGAGCCACGGCCATCGAAGGAAAGTCTTTGGGAGCCTCAGTAAGAGGGAGTAATGGTACCGCTGGGTTTCCCAGACTGACGATCCACATGTCCCACACCCAGCAGCCACACAGGTGTATCCTGGGAGCCATAACCAGGCGATGACCCTCCCAGCTTCGCGCAGTGATCACCTTGAAGTCCCCCTTGTGGACGACGACGGCGTACAGGTCGTACAGGGGATAGGTGCCCTCTGGGTTCATCATTGGCGCTGCAGCGCAGGCGCCATTGCCCTGTGCATGCTCCCGTTCCGACCTGCCATGGCGGGAGAGTCTGCCGGCGAGGTGACCATTGAGGGGATACGAGCATCCTGTGCACAGGCAAAGGACGTTTCTCTTGTTACAGGGCCAGCACACTCTCTCCCCACCTGGCCCCAAGGGAGCTGAGGAAGGGCCGCATGTCCAGGTTTCTCATGGGGAACTCCAGGTAGGTGTTCAGCTTGGTGGCCACGCCCCTCAGGCCGCCTGAAATGGTTTGGGAGCGCAAGTGATGGTGTGAGGTCGGAGAGCGGGTGACGCCCGAGGCTCGCTTGCTGGCAAGGCGCGGCGGCTGCAGACCGCCCTCGTGCACATCCGATCGGCCACCCGGGGCCGCCTGGTGCCGGCTCCCTTGAGAGCCCTCCCTTCCCCTTCCGTCCCTCCCTTGCCCCCATGTATCGTCCCCCTAACCCCCCCCTTCTCAAACCCGCCTGGGTGCTCAAAGCGCTTGGCGTGCAGGACCAGGAGCGGGGGCAGCGCGGCCAGGGTCAGGCGCTTGGTGGCCCCCCGGCCCCTGGCCCCGCACGCGGCGCACTGCCAGGCGGCGCCCTGCAGGTCCTCCGCCCGCGTCAGGCGCTTGAGCGCGCCCAGCAGGCTGGCACCCGGCCAGCGCGTGTACGAGGCCAGCGCCGGGTGCTCCCCGCCCCGCGCCGCCCGGGCCTGGGTGGCCGGCGCAACCGCCTCCCCCCGCGCGTCCTCGTTCCAGGGGCCCGCCGCCGATCCGGGGCGCGGGGAGGAGATGGCCTCGGCCTCGGGGCCTTCCGCGCCGGGGCTGCGTGATGTGGACACACGGGGAAGCCCGCTCCCCGAGCGCAGGGTGGCGTCGCTCCACGCGTCACTCTCTTCCCCGCCCGAGTCGGGGGTGGGCGGTGGGGGGGAGCGCGGCGCCGGCCGGGCGCCCCCCCGACCCCTGCCGGCCCGCCCGCGGCCCCGAGCGGCCTGCCAGAAGAGGGATCGACCAGAGGGAGGGAGGGGTTGCTCATTTTGGTGGCGAATGCTCTCAACCCAGCGTAGAGCACGATCGAGGGTAGAGCTGCCGGTCAGCTGCCAGGCTTGGAAGGCCACTGAATCTAGTTCATGCCTTCCACTTCACTCTGCGTTGCCGCCAACTATCCCAATGATCTTTGACCAACAACAACACCCCAGCACACCCAGGCGCCTGCCCACCTTGGCACCGCGGCCGCGACCCCGGACGGGGGGCGCCACCCGCCTCCCGTTGGCCGCCCGGGGCGCAGGCGGTGGGTCGGCCGGGTCGAGGGCGATGGCCGGCGCGATGAGGTGCGAGGCGGGGGGGATGTCCAGGGACAAATGCATGAAGCCGTCACGTGTCGTGGAGGCGTGGGCGCACGCCCAGCACGTCACCTCTGACTGCAGGGCGCCTGAGAAGGCCTGCGCCACGGGGTGCCCTGCAGAGGGTGTGTTGTGATTTGGCTGAGTGCCCTGGCTGCCATATTCCTGGCGGCCTGGAACACCCTTTTCGAGGAGCTGGGGTTGACGAGAGGCACCGGCGCCCCCAGGCCAGCCATTGAGGGTGGCGAGGCCCCTGCATCCTCGTTTCACGGCAGCAGTTAGGTCTGCAGCCCCACATCCGGGCCCCCGCCCACCTGCGTCCTTCATGCTGACCAGGGCGTCCAGGAAACATACCAGGAACTCATGGGCATCCTGAGCGAGGTGCATGAGGGTGGGGGAGGGCTGTATGCAGGGGAGCGCCAAAGGTTTTGCCTCCAAAAGTAATACATCAACGGAGGCGCATCGAGACAACTAGGCACTGGTCTCCACATCGACCAAGCGATGCTCACGATTATCTTAGCGCTTACCCACCAAGCATCCACCACCACAAACCCCCCTCAGGCACCTGCTGCTGGTACCCCACCAGCTCAGCCCCTGCCTTGCACCACCAGGCATGGAGGAAGCACACGGGGCTGTAGGGGGAGCGGGAGCCGCAGTATGCCGCGGAGAAGAGGGTATCCTGGAGTTTGGGAGAGAATGGTCGCCGCCCACCAGATATTTCGTGGCGAGGGACGGGCTTCCCAAAAAGACATGATGTGTACACATGCAATCTCTGGGACGGAGCAAGCAGCGAGACTCCTGCTCATCACTGGATGGGCCGTCTTGAGCCAACACCCCTGACTGACCAAGGCACAAAGGAGGCAGGGAGAGTCGTCATCTGAGATGAAGCAGGTGTCCCCATTGTGTCGGCCCATGAGATGGAACGGCACCAGGAAGGGCGAGTGTAGCAGTGCCTGAGGCAAAGGCAGGGATTGTTGGGGATAGGATGGCGAGCAGGCATGAAACTCACAGTGGAATGGCCAGCAGTGACGGTCCCCGTCTGGCAGTCTCCATATATGCATGCGACAGGCAGCCAACTTGGACTGCGCCGAGCCTCTTCCTTTCCATCTCAAAACAATGAGCCCACCTGAAGCACACTATTCATGAAACATGTGTTCCCAAGATTCTGCAAGCCCCGCAGGCCCGGGGGGAACCCATCCTGGGGTACATCCACACAGCCAGAGGCAGTTGGAGTAGGGGGGCTCTCCCTCTTCACCGCGATCATTAGAGCACCCTCCTGGATTGGAGGCACCTTCCATTAGAGTTCGATTGTCCAGTAGGAATGTCCATCACGCAGGGGAGCGCCACATCCAGCACTCTACAGGCGAACGCACTTGTTTGGTGCTACTCTTCCATGGTCATTTCAATACTCGCGGATCGCTCCTCAGCCCAAATGGCAATCAGACTTGCATGGCATGTATGCGCATGCCAAGCTTTTGGTCCACCAAGTCCTTTGTTCGGCCCTTCGAGGGTTCTCTTTGCTTCACAGGCTGATTGCCGGTTTTGTTACGAGAGCGGCTCTTCGCTCAACACAGCCAAGCAGCAGGTCAGGACTTGTCGTGCGCTGGAATCAGTAAATTCAGCATGCTTGATGTGAGTGATGACTATGCTTCCTGTCTTGTATAAGATCGCAGTCCGTCGAACTCTGGGACCCTGAGATGCATGATTTCCGCGCTGAATCACCGATTGTTGGAATCGCGGGGACTCCAGGTTTCCTTCTGGGCAGGGAGTTCAGATTATCATACACAGTGCTCGGCAGACGACCAGGTGCCGCAGCCATGGGCCTTCACTTGGATAGGAAGAGGATGTCCTCGTCTGTGCCGGGTACAAGCCGCGCAGCATTTAGACGGGCTGCTGGCAACCACAAAGGCGCGGCCCCCTCCTCGGAGGGGTCCATGACGGCAAACCGTTCGGTTCTCGGGTCAAACCCACAGACCAGGATAAAGTGACCATGATACTCCCCTCCTGGGACTCCCAGCATTGAGCAAGTCTTGTCGACGAGCAGGATGGCAAGGCTACCGCTGAGTCGCTCGAGCAGTTCCTGGTCGGTGAGGCTGGCGCATAGTACACGGATCCCAACTGCAGCTGCTTCCTGCATGGAAGTCGGGACAGGAAAGCACGCAAGCCTTGGTCTGTCTACCTGTACTAAGCCAAGCTTGGGAACAACAGCAGAGACCAGGCACAATACTCGGCTCTCTCCAGAGCATCCACTGACAGGATGGTCCCCGAACAAGGCTCCATTGCAACCACAAACACTCTGTACTTGGGAACCTGCCTGGAAGAGTCGGTCCACTCTGGGCGCATCTTCCTCCATCTGGGCTGCGTAGAAGGATAGGCGTGCATGGCTGGTGTCCACGCCAGGCATCCTGGTGCACAGCACCACCTTCAGGCCGCGCCCCGCCAGGAGGTGTGCCAGGTCGATGCTCCATGCTGCCTGCTGCGGCGCCTCTCCCACAATGTCCTGCACGCTGACGGGTTTCTGGAGCAGGGCCGAGAGAGCCATGGCAGCACAGGCCAGGCCGCAATCCCTGTTGGGAGGGCACAGGGGGTGGGTCGTTACCTCATTTAAAGGATTGAAACCTGACGAACGTGTCCTGGCCACCTGTTGACACATCCTACCATTCGGAGCACTGTCGAATGTGGGGTACTGGAACCAGGAAGCCATCCTGCGGCGACCGGCTCGCACCCTCTCCTCCTGCCTCGCGCATGGCAGCATGATGCCGAGCTCGCGTGGACACCATGCGCCTCAAACATTACAGCAGTTGATCCATGGTGGAACGCTGTTAGATGTCATCCCATGAGCCGAAGGGCGACTGCGAGAGTCTCACCGCTCATTCGCGCAAATGGCCAGTCCAGGGAACCCATATCATCGAATCCCGCACCGCTGTCCTTTAGATCGTATGAGTGCTGCTTTATTTCCACCCGGGGGCGTTAGCTCTGTATTGCATTGATGCGCATTGGACAACCCCCCGCATGCCGCAGCACGGATCCTCCCCCCCCGATTGGTAGGAGGTGATGGAGCCGGGGGAGGGTGGAATGCTCGCCATCCAGGCCCCAGTTCCTCACTCCATCGTTCCTGTGACCAGACAACGCCAGGAAGGATCAGGAAGTGGACGTGGACCAAGGCCTGCCTGCTGCTCCTTGCTGCCTGTCAGTCACAGGAGATCTGTGGCCAGTCTCAGAAGCTCCGACTTGAACCTGTCGACGTCGTGCTTTGAGATCTGGATGACCGTCGTGTCAAAGAGGTCGTGCCAGGCCTCCGCCTTGACTGCCTCAGTGGCCGCCGCAAATGCATGGCCCAGCTTGTTGCCCTGGGAGGACGAAGGCCATGGCTTTGTGTCAGAGGTGGTGTTTTGGCGAAGAATGTCATGTACCACGGGCGACATGGGGGTTGAGTGGGACTGTGCCTGGCCCTGCGCCTCTAATCCCTTTTCTGCGGCACCCCACCCTGGGTCGCCTGCCCCTCACACCACAAGGTCACCCCGTAAACACCGTGCTCCGCTCCCACCTGCATACGGCCTGTAGCCTCGTAGCCGACGGCGAGGCACCGCAGGGAGGCGTCCGCCGGCCCGATCAGGACGACAGGCTTCCGCCGATTGGTGTGGTGGAAGTGCTGGTCTTGAAAGAAGGCAGCCATCCTCTGTAGTGCCATGGGGTGACTCTGTGGCAAGGGGAGTGGGGCAGGGTGGAATGGAGAGGGAAACTGGAATCCAGCCATAGCCCAGAGACGGACGCAAGTGGCCTGCAGGCACAGCGCAGGAAAACAAGCAGATGCGCTACGTATCAGGATGTCAACTCACCAGGAGGTGCTGGTTATTGATGCTGTGGTTGCTCAGGTCGTAGATCCGGAAGTGCCGAAAGTTGTGGAAGAGCTTCTGCTGCACCACACCCCCGCCATCGCTGCATGAGGCAGGAGGGGGTCCCATGAAGAGTGCACGGTCCACAGCGGAGGTTGGCATCGAGACCATGGGGCCCAGCAAAGTGGACCGCGGTAGGTGCAGACTCGCGACCAGCTTCAGTTTTAGATTGAGTCCCCTCATGTGGCATCTGCGATGCAAAATCCCCCCCGTAGGCACCTGATGAGCGCCTTCTGCACCCGCTTTGCCAGCTCCAGCCCCTTCCGCAGCTCCCCTTGGTCGTGGGCCCAGCTCAGTGCGTGGTAGCAGCGCCTGTTGGAAGTATAACGAAGGGCCCAGCGGTCAAGGTAGATGAGCGAGGGAAGTTATAGGACAGCTGAGACATATTTTGCTCGTCCACAGGAAGGTCGACCCCTCTTGTGTTGGGCAGAATGCGCTACTTCTTGACCCCAGTACTTGTCAATGACCCCTCCCAGCCTGGCAAAGAGCCCAAGCAGCGCCACCTACCAGAATTTGTCCACATGATCGGCGGCCCCCGGCGTCGCCGTCTCGTTCTTGGTCCCGCACTCGAGCAGTGCCGTGGCGGCGTGGACCACGTCGATAATGTTCACGCATCGCTTCAATCCATCCTGCGGGGGGGGAGGTATGGGGACGAGTGTGAGTATCGATTCAGAATGTGCTCAGAAGGGGCCCGCCAATTCTAGACATGGCAGTTGAGAAGGCAGCTTGCGGCATCGCCTGGCCCCCAGAATAGTCCCGAACTGGGGTCGATTGTCATGCAACCATGAAACCCCAGCCCAAGTGACGCGGCGCACAATGCCCCGCCGTGCCCACATCAAAGTTCTCCCTGCAGCAGTCTGCCTTGCCTGGAGTTGGAAAGAGTCTAGCATCACGTCTGCCATCCTGAACGCTGGGGCATGCTGGGCCAGCCTTTCTGGCAGCGCCGCCTTGTACCTCGGCTTCATGTCCACTGCAGGTTGGAACGGGTAGGTGGATGAGCGCGCGCAGAGGGCGAGACCCCAGCCCCACCCTGGACCACCGCTGCACCAAAAGATGCGTGCACCGACCCACTGTCACCCCCTTCACAACCACAGCCTCGACTCACAGAGATATGGGCTTTGAGCCTGCTGCAGGGGGATCCCGAGCTTGGCAAGCAGGAGCTCCAGGGCGGTTTTGCCTTTCTCTGTGTATGTTTGCAGCCGGGCGGCGACATAGGGGCTGTAGAGCATGGACTCATACAGGGACCATTCCCACAACAGCCCAAAGCGAAAGTCCCTCTGAGGTCTGCAAGGAAAGGACGGGGAGGGGTGAGGCATCAGAGCTTTTTACCTGATGCATGTCAAGCGGAAACTACGTCATGTAACAATGTGGGTAAAGCCGAGAACCACACTGAGCTCCCGGTCTCCGAGCCACAATGACAAGGCCAAGTTCCAGGCACCCCCCGCCCTCTACACCTCCCCCACTCTTGCTGTGTCTCACAAAATTCGGCAGTTGATGGCCATGTTTGCGACCGTAACGCCATCGTCCTCTGCAGCAGGCCGCTCCTGAGGAAATGAAGGGGGCAGCGGAGGTCGAAGAACTGTGCACGTGCGGGACTCTGCCCCTCTGCACCACTCTCACTGCAGAAAGGCTGGCCACCACATACCGTGGCGACGTCCAGGTGACCCATGTTCTGCACATGGCTCTCATACAGGTTGTAATAGCTTTTGTATTTGTCAGCTGCGCACAGGAGAGGATGGGTGACCGCATGGACAGGCCGCTGCATGCAGCGGCAGCCATCGCGGAGAGTGCCTTGTTCTATACAATCTCCCGGCATCGGATTCGCTGGGATCACATCCCAGGGAACATGCTACCCCCCTGGGCGATTGCCTCACCATGGATCCTGCTGTGCACCATGTGGTCAGTGAGGCCCACCAGTGCCAGCCTGTGGGGAGGCCATCGGGTGGCGATGGAAGGATCAGTCGAGAGAATCAAACCCGGCTCCAACGTGCCAGAAGCCATATCCATGCCTGGCAAGGCACTGGTGCGCTGGCTCTGCCCGGCCCTCTGCGCCGCCGCTCCCGTCCCTCACCAGAGCATGTGACTCGTCTCCTGTCCCAGCAGGGCCGCCAGGTCAAAGATCATGCATGCTGCAGGCTTGCCATACGATACACCCTGGACGAGGGGCGGCGGAAGGTTCAGCTGGTGTGAGGACACCAAACAGAACGCCTGACGAGAGATGGCAGCTCCGGTCAAGCCAGTCAGGCAATCCATACCATTTGACCCCGCAACACAGTCCTGCACCCCACCCGCTCGTACCTGTTCATAGTACACTTCCCGAAACTGCTCTCGCTGCTGTCGCTCCCTGCGTGCCTCCATCCTGCGTGCCTGACGGCCGCTCGTCCCGCCATCCAGGCGTTGCCTGCACGGAGTTGGCAGGGGGTTTCCGGCTTGTGCATGGCCTGGGGCTGCATATGGAACCTCGTCCTGGGACACACTCGCTGCTACAGACCGAGGGTCAGCAGGGAGACAATCTTCAACATAGAACCCAGGCATGGATATGCAAGCCTTGGTACAATCCAATAGCCAAAATACCTTTGAGCATCGGGTTCCTCGTCGCTGCCAGCCTCCACGTCTTCCCCTGAATCTGGGTCGTCGTCCAAGTCAAGCTCATGGTCATCTGAATATGGGTGGCGGGGGGGGCACTCTGATCAAAAAGAGCATCATTCGGGCCTGGGCCCACTCTGCAAGCTGATGCCTGCCAGGTCAGCCTGCTCCAAAAGCAGGGAGAGACTGCCGGCAACCCCAGCCCATCGCAGCTGGCCCTACCTATGCTGGCAGGGGGGATCTCTGCCTTGTCCAGGCCCTCGCTCTCGTCAAGGAGGACCGCCACGCAATCCTCTGGGCTGTCAATGTTATTGGCGTGGCAAATCGGTCGATGGGAGTCAACGATGACCACACGCACGTTTGGGCGGTTCTGCAGGTTTAGGAAGGACCGTACGTCCTCGGCAGCCCCGCAGTTGATCAGGATGGCTGTCCGCATTGCCTGGGGTGCATTGAAATAGGTGGAACAAAGCCGGGGAGGTGTGTGTGAAAGACACATATACGGTGGCATTTTGGCATATCCATGGTGTGGCGACATGCAGCAAGTGCAACCTGAAGCGATTCTGAGTAGCTGTTACCATGCATCCCCATCACATCCATAGCTCAGGTCCCCTACCTCCTCATCAGGTTGGTAGCAGGCATCAAAGTCCTCCTCAATCTCCTTGTAACGACTGACGGGCAACCACCCATGCGGTATCATGTCATTTTTGAATAGCCTCTGTGGTGGAGTGGCAGGTTCAAAGGGGGGGCCTGGTGTGTGTATCATGCCTTAGAACGTCCACCAAGGCCTTCAATCCCCAAACGCCAAACAGTTTGGCACCACAGTGGCTGGCTAGATTTGTAGACCTACAGCACATAACTTCCCAACCCCGCACACAGAACACCATGCCCATCTCCCCCCTTGACACCTCCAGGATGCGTAGGGCGGCAACGGAGTCGGCATCTGCGGCCGAGGCGTAGATGAAGACATGCTTCTCCTCGCTGCAGGAGCTCTCCTCCTTGATGGCGTTGTATAGGGCAACCCACTCATCCGGGGTCGTCACAATCATGCTCGGCGGGACACGACTGGTGGGGAGCCTGCTCAATTGCTCATCCTATGCCGGGCTCAGAACGGCATGTCGAGTTCTCTAATGGGCCACCTGCGGGCGCAGTGCAACGGGCCAGGCCACTCGCCGGTCTCGGGCCACGCCTTCGTCGAGCCAACCAAGCTGATCAGGAATCCGAGAGGGGACGGAGCTCAAAAACAAACGGTAGGACGTGGCTGAGGGGCAGGGCGAGCCCTGTCGAGCTTCAAATCAGATGAACACGAAATCCGAGGGCAGCAAGGAGCAGATGAGGGTACCGCCGGATGGCGTCCTGAACGCAGGCGCTAGCTAAGTTATCGACTCTACCAAGTGACTATGCAATAGGAAGTGACTGCTCTCCCAGAGTGCCTGGCTCGGCATCCAGGGTCAGCCTCTCTGGCTGTTTGTCGAATTTGAGTGCCGTGTCCATTAGGCCCGCAGGAAAGGACGGACACGGTGACCTCCCTATGGACATCAGCTCGATGGGCACTCTTTGATATTCACGGGGAAACTGTCCTCGTTACAAAGCTGCTGACTCTTTTATTCTGTCATATCCTTGTCCAAGCCCATTGACAGCAAAACCATGATCACTGGAAGACATCAGCCAGCTCGCTCCGCGGAAGTGGGTTGGCAGCGACGTGCTGCTTGCGGTGCTCCCTTGCATCCACCTTGGCACCATACTTCCCAGACTGCTGCTTCTTCAGTGCCGCTCGGATCTGTTTGGTAAAGCGGCAGGAGGGGCAGTGGGTGGGAGTGCAAGAGGTGCTGCTGGGGATGAGCAAGAAATGCCCACAGCAGCCCCAGGGGCGGGTGGTGGGCCAAATGTGGGCCCCACAGCCTGACTCACCGCATTGGGAGATACAAAGGAAGGGTTCTCATAAATCACAGGTCCACCAAAGCTCCCCGCAAACATCTTGATGGGGTTAAGGCAGGCCCTGGGTCCCACCTGCGTAAGATGAGGAGGGGTTCAAACTTTGTCGTAAAGCATTCCATGTTATGGGATGGTTGCACAACTGGTTGGCCCCCACAATCACACGCACCTCCACCAACGTGACATCTCCGGGCGCCGCCTTCTTCTTCTCGGGGTTGGGAAGCACCTGGTAGTTCCTGATCCAGATGCGGCCATCTGCCACCGTAAAACTCATCACATGGTCGAAGAAGGGCTTCACCTTGTGGTGCCGACGCGGCACGGCAAAGGTCTGCGTCAGCATCTCCTTGAGCACCTGGAGGTGCGGCTCTTGGTCAAACGTGGCGTCGAAAGAAAGCACGGGGCGGCTCCCTTTCAGGTGGTTGCCGCTCAGCTTCAGCTCGGCCATGGTGTGTACTGCGGATGGACACAGGTGGAGGGGGGTTGATGGGTGATGGGTCCCAAAGCCAGCCACACCATGGTGCCATGGACTGCACAGGGTCCGTGCTGCTCCTGCTGGCAGGTCAGCTGTCAGGCTGATGGCAGCGGATCCTTGGGACACCGACTCACGGTCAGCAGACGTTGGACAGGCAAAACAGCAATCCCACCCCGCGCGCCATGCATCCCACTCACCGTTGGTGACATGGAACTTGGCCGTGGGGCCTGCTGGCGTCTTGCCCAGCCACACATACAGGTCCTTGTGCTTCCGCGTCTCAAAGAACATGCCGGTTGTGCATCCCTGTGGTGAGAGTGGGAGGAAGTGGCGTGGCAGGGAAGGTTCCTCTGCCGTGTCCAGGCAGTTAGGCCAGAAATTGTGTTCAAGTGTCCAACCCATGCCCTGCACGCATCCCTGGTTGCCGGACCTTGAGCTCCGCCACCTCATTGATGAGGTTCCTCTCGGTTTTGGTGTCCAGCTTGGAGTCCTTTTTGGCATGTGGGAGCAGCTGCATCATGTCCAGCATCAGGTGGCGATACCTGGAGGTACAGCATGGCGCACACTCAGTTAAGAAACCACCTCCTCTGATGTAGCCCTTGGCTCATTGCACCAGTCTGATGGTGGACCAGACTCTGATGGCGGAGGAGGACCGCAGGACAGCACGAATCAAACCCCCCAAGACATAATGGGTTGGTGACCATATTATGGCAAAAGAAATGAGAGGGGCCCTTTCGGTTGCAAATGTCCTCACCTGAAGGTAATCCCCCTGGAGGTTACAATGAGCACACGCTCCTTGTTCTTAAAGTCCAACCCGTGCTCTGAGGTGGAGGGCTCGTTTTCAGTCTGCTTCACATCAGGGTCTGAAACAGCCACCTCCCTCGCTTTCCGCTTGGCCATGGCGCCGTTAATTGGCTCCGTATAAGGCTGTGCAGGGCCGGTGAGGTGGCAGGCTACTAGGAGACGAGACGGTGCGTGACGCCTTCAGGTGTTCAGTTCTGCATGCAATGTGTCATGTAGCGAGAGAATTTCAGGTAGCATATAACAAAGGTATACCAAGTCCGTTGTGATACGGTGCTCCGAGTCCTTTTGCGGGTGGAGGCTCCCACGTCAGCAGTCCAGGGCGCGACGGGTTGGGAGATGGACGCGACGACGTTCCGACAGAGTTGGAGCTTGCATTGTTATCTTTGAGCGGCAAATCGCATGGCTTTAATGCTGTGAGTCAGGCCAGTCTCGCCTTAAGCAGAGCGAGAGTTTCTCTTCTTTCTGGAATGCACATACAAATCACGAGGAGGTCCACCCAGCCTTTCCATGCGCATCCACGCTCCATTCACGTCAGCTCCAGCTTCGCATGCCCACAAGTGGGGATCCTGCAGTCGGCCTTGGTGTGTGAGGCCTGGTGGTACCGGGACAGCAGTGGCTCCCCCAACTCGTGTCAGTGCGCTTCCCACGGCGCCTCTCATCAAAGTGTGCGGCGTGACTCGGCCCGAGGATGCAGCACATGCCGCAGCAGAGGGTGCCAACCTGGTAGGCATGATCATGTGGCCCCGGGCGCCCAGAGCCCTGACTGTGGAAGCGGCGCAGGCGGTCGCAGCTGCGGCACGATCCCATGGCGCCGAACCAGTAGGAGTCTTTGTCGATGAGGATGCAGAGACAATCGCCAGGTGTGGTTACCTTCCTGGATGGCGCACCGTGGAGAGGCTGGCTAAGAGCCTAGTTTGCCTGTCTCCCCTGCCCCATGTCTGCTGTGCCAGAGCATCTATCATCCTCACACAGGGTGGCCCAGCTGGGGAATTTCTCGACTGTACAACTGCATGGCGCTGCATCACAGCGAGGGCTGGCCGACATTCCCTTGCACCTCCAGGTATGTGCAGGATCAAGGGTGCCAACCTGAGCCTTACATGTGCCTGCCTTCTGTGCCCATTTGAGGGCGTTTCGGATTGTAAAGAGTCATTGCCATGACCCCTCAAAACGGATGGAGGTCCAGCCGAGGGAGCGGTCCAGCCCTCTGCAACACCCTCATGCACTGTCCCCATCCGCAGGTGGTGTTTGTAGTGACAGTGGACGCTGATGGGAAGCTCCAGACCGAGATACCAGACCCCCTCCCCAGGTACAGCAATACCTGCTTAGCGCGGTGCAAGGGTCCCAGACTCTCACAGTCCATACCGATCTATTCTTGTTCTTGTGGGTTGCACCTGCCCTTTGCACCTGCGACTGATGGTGCATGTTTAGAGTCGCAAGGGCAGGTGCCAACACACCTTCTCCCGACGTATATGCTCAATCACCAGGCCCATTGATCTTTTTCTTGTGGACTCTGCAAAACGGAAAGGGCCCAGCATCGTCCTTGACTGGAGGACGCTCCCTCCCCCACGACTAGCCTCGGCTCGGTGGCTGCTGGCCGGGGGCCTCACGGCAGAAACAGTCAAGGGTAAGCGTGGAGTTCAAGTATTATCCTGTGAGTGTGGTGCACCCCAGCGATCCAAGGTGGTCGGGCAGGGTGGGCCCTATCAAGCTGAGCCGCAAGTCACATGCACACAGCTGCCCGCTCTATCACCCTCCTCCCAGATGCCATCATGACTGCCAACCCGTGTGGCGTGGACGTCTCCAGCGGCGTGTGTGGTCCTGATGGACTGGCAAAAGACCATGCAAAAGTGGCAGGCTTTGTGAAGGCTGCTGCACAAGGATTTTCTTCCATAACTCCACCGGCAGTCGGTGTATAGACTTTTGTCAGTTGGGGATTAGTACCATGCTCATTGGCATATATCGAGGAGAGGAGCACACTGTGATCCTTCTGCATCCTAATGCTGGCAGGGATATGCTCCTGGGCTTCACCAGACTCCACAGCAGCCATGCATGGCAGGAGACATGCTCCGACCTAATCGTCGCAGACTGGGAGGGTCAGAAACCCAATCCTGCGTGTTGGAGCACTGTGGCACAACCACTGTTCTTGTAATCTGACAATCTTGTGCTTCATTACAAGTTACTACAGGAGTATTTAAACAGTGGAGTGGTCATGCCCGACCAAAACCAGCATCCAGCAGCTTCTTCCTGCGATGGCATGTTGGAGGAAGTGGCGATTAGAGGTCGCCCAGGAGACACCACCAGCGCTGGCGTCCTCAGATATCCCACAAACACAACTCTATGCACACACAGCTCACTTGGCAGCCTTCCGCGACTCCCTCTTAAGCATGCCCTCCTTGGCCTCATTCTCCCTCCGCACGGTCAATAACTGGGCAACCTATAAGAATGTAATGAAGGGTAGCTGATAAGCAGCCAGCTTGCACGCAAGTCCTCTCTCATCAGCATAGGATTGCCAAGTCAATTGATGAGTGCAGCCAGTTTGCCACCTCACCTTGTGCTTGATCTCCTTCACAGATGAAGGTTTCCAGTCCTGCGGCAAAGGGGTCGCAGCTTTTGTCGCACATGTACATTAGAGCAAGCAAACTGGTGAACATAAACATAGTGAATTGCTGCCCATTTCCGAGCACAATCTCACTCACCTCCTGCTTGGCAAACTTGATGCGCAGGGCAAAGAGGTCACGTTTGAGCTGGTCCACTTGTGCGTCAATCTCAGCGATGGAGAGGTTCCTGTGTACCGTTGAGAGTTAATTTGAGGGCTTCCAAAGCAGCGAGAAGAATCCAGAACTGCCACGCCCTGAGGCTGGACCCCTTTACATGATGTCACCACACACCCTCCACCTCCACCGTCACACCTCAGCTCCGAAGCCTTGACAGGCTTCGCCATGCACACAGGAGCTTGCCGGGCATGCTGGGGTGACTTGCACGGTACAAATGGTCGCTGCAGAGGTCTTGCTGTCAAAGAGGTGGCGGAAGCGACTGCAAACATCACTCGTCCTCGAAGTAGAGCCCCGGCCTACTGACTGCTGCCCACTTGTTTCCTGGTATGCAGCAGGCTCCGATGTCAAGTCTGAAGTAGTTACCCCACAAAATATTCTTCGTGGTGCCCTGAGGATGCTGGTCTGCCCTTGCAATCGGGGGAAGCGGTTTCCCCGAGTGCCCGTCCTCCTTATCCTGACGCCACGGGTACTGCACCTCCGGGTACCACCTGCACGAGATGCTGAACACCCCACCATGACCGCATGCATGACTTTGTAACCCTTTTCAAGTCTCTTGGCGATGACATCGATAAGCGGGATAGGGCATGCAGGCTGCTGAGCCGAGTTGCTGGTGCTGTGAAGATCACCGGGACGTCCGCGTGGCTCTACTGTCCAGAAGCTAGTGGGCGATGTTCTCTGCAAGCATTTCGAGCATGGGCGTAAGGCCCGGGGGAATGCGACTGGCTTCCATCCCTCCAGGACGCCGACTCGCCAGGCCCTTCCGCCTCGTCAGGGGGCCTTACACCTCCAGACCGCTCTCATCCGTCCAGGACCCAGTCGTGAGTGCCATGCGGCCCGATCCCCCCACCAGCTCCTATTGGCTGAAGCAGACAGCTTCAGGCGCAGTCCTGGGCATGGGTGCCATGCTTGCCATGGTGCTAAGACCGCCCGTCGCCCAGGCTGGAGAGGACGGGACCCCCTACAGGTACAGCCTGCATCCCATGAGGGGGCGGGGGGAAGGGACAGCCTAGCTACTCGAGAGGATACTGATGCGGTGTCGACGGGATCCTCGAGTGTCACTCCACAGCTGCGACACCCCTGCTCCTCCTGGGCATCAACTCGAGCAATCCTCACTCTTACTCCAGGCCGGGGTCGCGTGTCACTCTGAGCTCCAGCGAGGCGGAGCCACGGCGCTGGCAGGACACCGGCATGCTGCTGAGCATGGCTGGAGACGAAGGCCGGGCCGGGAGATCCAGCAAGTCAGGGAAGGGAGGCGCGAGTTCCAAGACGAAGGCTTCTGGGAAGGGCGCCAAGACGTCAAGGGGTGCGTCGGCGTCGGCCGTCAAGTCGGATCCGATGCCCACAGAGGAGGAGTCGTTTGCGGTGCTGGGGCTGGACGATGTCCCCCCCGGTTCGTACAAGGACGATCTGCACCCCAACCTGAGGATCCCCCCAAAGAAGAAAAGCCGCGCCTACAGGAGGGAGGGCAGGATCAGCAAGGACAGGGTGAGTGTGAGAGAGCGTTGTTGCTGGCACGCGTGGGTGTGTGCTGGGGCGGGGGAGGCAGGGCAGCACCCTGATTTGGTGCCGTGCCAACAGGCCCTGGCGTCGCTTTTTTGTGAGACCATGTGGCCCGTGTACTTTGTACAAAAGGACAATCGGAGGAGGGGAGCGTCATGCTCCTTCCCCAAACACGATTAGCATCTTGGAAGTCTGCATACCTGATGGATCCCCACACTCTCCCTCTCCTGCTCACCCCTGTTTCAGGTGCGCTGGAGGACTTTCGATGAGCTGACGCTGGCCACCGACGAGGCCATCCGGGAGACTGCCAACCGCCGCAACCAGAAGCACTACAGAAAGGGCAACCGTGCGTCCCGTGGGGGTGTTGTGGGATGCTCGGTGCACAGGATGCGGGGTGCTCGGCCGGAAAAACGCCAACGTGTTTGCAGCTAGGCTTCTGGCTGCGCTCGCGACCCCTGCTTTATGCCCTCCTTCGCATCCACTTGCAAACCCTCCCTGAACCCCTTCCCTTCCTTGCAGTTCATGCGGCGGACAAGCCCGTCAGCTTCCCCAAGCGCAGCCTGGCCCCCGTCCCCTTCCGGAACCCCCAGAACAAGAAGCTCCCGGAGTCTCCGATGGTCAGTGTGATTCCGGGACTTGAGAGGTGTTTGTGTGTGCTCAGGGGCACGCCATTGGGCGCACGTGCTCATGATGAGGGTTTCACTCCTTGCCCTGCCAGTCGACAAGGGCTGCGTCAACCAAATCTGTCGCTCATTCACCTCCCTGTCCCCCACTCCAGACGGCCTGGAGGACGGACAAGCTGGCCGACCTCACGTACACCCAGTTCTGGACGCTGGTCAGAGAGAGGGCGGTTGAAAAGGTGAGTTGCAAATGCGCAGAGCGAGGGTGGGAGAAGCTTTCCAGGGATCCCTCCAGTGCACAAGTTCAGAAGATGAAGACATACAGCTGGTCTTGTCCCTCTGCATCCTTGTGGATAAAGTTTGTGGATGCATTCGCAGTGGTCAGCTCCCAGACTGTCGCCCACAACCCTGTGCTCCCTGCAGGCAACGTACTCGGACGACCGGCGATCGCTGTATGTCACCCTCAATGAGCACGCTCCTGGAGGGGCTCGGACTGAGAAGGTGGTCCTGCCCTTTGACCCTGACCTCTTTGAGCACATGCTCGAACATGGGTACGATGCGTAGATTACATGGGGGAGGGCAGAGGGCTCTGTGACTTTGTGTCAGTGTTGGACACAGAGGAGAATTGGCCTGCGTGAAAATTCTTGCATGGCTAACACTCTGGTGGGTTGTTTCCACTGTTCCCAAGCAGGACAGCTAAGCTTGCAGCAGTAATGCTCTGCTGCTCAGGGGCAACAGTGTCTCTGAGATTCCAGCACCTGCCACTCCCTCAGCCCACCTCCCCAACCCACAGAGTGTACATCGACTACGAGAAGCCCAACCCCTTTTACCCCATCCTCCATTCCATTGCTCGCCTCTTCTTCCCCATCACCTTCGCCCTGTGGCTGGTCCAATTCACCTTCAGGTGAGGGCTGCTGTGCTGCTGTGTGACAGAAGACATGGCCTTGGACTTGTGGAAATCTGCTGGGTGATGGTGGTGAGCAAGCTATCAATCTTTTCATGGTCACCCCCATTGCCAGGATGGGGCGGAAGAAGAAGAGGGACGACATCTTTGGAGGCATCAAGATGCAAAGCATCCAGGTACTGGTGGAAATATATGTGTAGGGAGTTGACCCCAGTGATTGGGGTGCGGAAGGGGATCTGTGCATGCATCGTCAAACATCCTCCAAAGAAGGGAAGATAGTGCAGCGTGAGGTCCTTGATTTCAACCTGATCACTCCACTCCCCCCGTCCTACAGCCTGGCAAGGCGCAGTACGACTTTACCGATATCGCTGGAATTGACTCGGTGAGATGAGATGGAGGCAGTAGAGGATAGGCTGGGGCAAACAAGGTGCATTCAGGAGGCAGTGCTCGCATTCCATGACACGGAGTGTCAGCCATCGATTGCAAGCCCACTGGGCACTCGGGTTTGCAGATTCATTCAATCTGGTGGGAGGCAAATACTCAGCATGGCTCTCTCATCCTATGCTTTTGTAGATCAAGGAGGAAATCCGGGAGGTGGTAGAGTTCCTAAAGAACCCTGCCCGCTTTCTCAAAATGGGAGCGCGTTCTCCTGCTGGTGTTCTGCTCGTTGGACCCCCAGGTGTGTTTTGTGTGACGCTGGGTGTGATATCGATCGAGGGGATTGCCAGGCCCACTTTAGCAGCCATGGATTTTCGAGTGGACACATAGGGTTGGTCCTGCTACTTTTTGCTCCAACACAAAGACCTGGTCCATCCCACTCCCCTTCTCAGGCACGGGAAAGACGTTGCTGGCAAAGTCAGTTGCCGGTGAGGCGCAGGTCCCATTCTTCTCCGTGTCAGGAACAGGTGAGAAAGGTGAAATGAGACCATGGAGGGCCGATGTGTCTCCTGCAGCCTGCACGAGCTTCCTTATTCCCATTCCCAATGATAGAGTTCATGGAGATGTATGCTGGAATCGGTGCGTCGAGGGTGAGGGACATGTTCCAACAGGCTCGAGCAGCGGTGAGATGGTGGTCATTGAGATGGTGAAAGAGGGAGGGGGAGGGTAGTGGTCATCCTCCGAGCTGGGTGTCATCCAATGATGCTGGGAGCGGCGGCCATTGGGTGCCATGCTGCAATCTTCGAGGGAATGTTTCCGCTGTCCGGCAAATGCTCTGAGGAGGTTGCTGCTCGTATCAGGAAGATGGAATCGCACACGCCCTGGGCCCACATGTCACGCCCAGACTTATACCCTGGTCCCCGCATAGGCCCCCTGCATCCTCTTCATCGATGAGTTTGATGGCGTGGGCAAGGCCCGTTCCGCCACGGCCGGGAACGAGGAGGCAGTGCACACCATCAACCAGCTGCTGTCAGGTGCGGGTGGAAGTGGCAGGGGCTGTGTGAATAGACGGACATCAGCACGTATGTGCTTTGCAGGGAATGTTTTGCTTCAGAATTTGGTCTTAAGACAGACTTGTGCCCCTATTGACCTTTCGATGCGCACTTTCCCCCGGCTCTGGGCAATACCAATGTGCAACGCTCCCTGAATCTCCCTCCAACGCAGAGCTGGATGGATTTGATGACAACACGGGCGTGGTGGTCTTTGCTGCGTCCAACAGGCCGCAATCTCTGGACTCTGCCCTGACCAGACCAGGGCGGTTTGATCGCATCATCACACTGCCCTATCCCAATCTGGAGGTGAGAAAACGGGCGAATGGAGGGCGGGGAGGCTGAATCGAGGAATTGAGTGAGGCAGAATTGCAAGGACCCTGTTCTGGCTAAAGCTGGTGCGCCGGCAAAGCCAAGGACTCGGTGGTACAGCAGCAAACCTTCCCGGCTTTTTGGTCCCTGTGTGGGCAGCATTGAACTCAACCCACCATCCAACACCTGAGCATACGCGCAGGGACGCATCCAGGTGCTCAAGGTGCATGCTCGCGGCAAGCGCGTGGCCCAGAACCTGGACTACCACAAGATCTCACGCGCCACCGCCGGCTTCTCAGGAGCCCAGATCATGAACTTGATGAACAATGCTGGTGGGATGGGGGAGGTGGTGAGGGTGTTCAGGGTGGGTATGGGATTAATGCCAGACCCACCTTTGCTCTTGCGCGGTTTTGAGAAGGAATTGTCTGGGCGCCGTAGTTTCCGCTGTCTTGCCTGTGAGCCAGCACTGATCCGAGGGTTGAGCCTGCATGCGGCCCTAGACTTGATCTGCATGCGCATGTGTGTGCTGCCTCCGCTCACATGCCAACTGTGCCTCTCCTGCAGCAATCGTGGCTGCGCGGCAGGGGCGCCTGGAAATCTCAGATGCCGAGGTCTTCGAGGCCTTGGAGAGGATCACGCTTGAAGAGGTGTGTCTGAAGTGGCCTATACCCTGAATCAGTGCATCTTTCACAAGGAGCAAGGACCTGGTACTGGGTCCATGGCGCAGCATCATGGAATGCCAACGCACATGTTCCTGACCTTGGTCACATCCCCGCACCACATCCCCTTCCCACAGTTGGGGGACAGTGGAGTGGAGTACGATCTCACGGAGATCCCTCAGTCTGTGCGATCCAGCATCGCCGTTTACGAGGCCGCTCGCGCCCTCGTGGGCTACATCACTCCCGACTTTGATGAAGTGCAGCGGGTATGTGTTGAGGGAGACCTCTAGCTTGTTTGAATCGGAGGAGTTGGGTGGCATCTGTGCGTGAGAAGCTGCCATGCCTTGGAGAGGGGTGCTTGGGCCAGGCACCACTAATCAGCTGCACCTCACCCTCCTATCATGTCAAGGAGTCCCATGGATGTCCAAGTGTGCAGCCCGGGCTGATACGCAGCCTGCTCTGACAACACAATGCGAATCCTTTCTCGCCCTGCACAGGTATCGGTGTGCCCCAATGGCACAGCGACGGGCTCCACCTACTTCCTTCCCCTGGAGGAGCAACTGGAGACCAGGATCATCGAGAGGGGATATCTGGAATCTAAAATGGTAGGGTCTTGGGTGCGTGTGCGCTGGGTTGTCCCTGACGTGCTTGAGGGCTGTTGGCCACACTGAAGTGAACGCCTGCATCTCGTGGACTCCAAGTCCGCGGCATTCTCTCGGCCAGGCTGGGGGGTGCGGACTCCTGCTCGGCATCGAATCAGCACCGGCTCGCACCCCGTCATCCTCAATGCCCCCCCCCCCCCTTCCACCTCAGGTGGTGGCACTGGCGGGTCGGTGTGCGGAGATGCTGGTCCTGGGGGAGGCCAACTACACCTCGTCTGCTGGCGAAGACCTGACCCTGGTATGCGACTTGCGTGTGTCGCGGATTCGTGGGCTTTACCAGTTTTTAACACTGCTTTTGTGGACCCTGCCTTTTTGGCTGGCTGACGGCGTCATCATGGTCTGTTTGCACTGCAGAACACCGCCGTTCACTGTGTGAGCTGGCATGTCCTGATTCCCATCAGCCATGCCTCCCCATGCATCCCATCCCCCCCTGCAGGCCAACTACATCGCGCGTGAGATGGTCTACCACTCCGGCTTTGGCGCCCGCATGGGCCCAGTGGCTCTGCAGGACGACGATGAGAACTTCCTGATGCGCGAGAAGTAGGGCGGGGGAGAGGGGGGAAGGTGCTGGGTGCAGTGCGGGAATGGTGATTTTGTGTGCAGGGGTCGCCATGCTGGGTCCAGACGACGTGCCGCTGAGGGAAGGGGCTCTGAGTCATCAAAGCTCATCCCATGCCCCCCTTTCCACCCTGTCCAGGTCGGAGCCGGTGTCCAACATCTCCACGGAGCTGTCCCTGGTGGCCTATCAGGACGTGAAGGACATCCTGGCCGCAGCCGAGGCCAAGGCCTACTATGGCATCGTCAAGAACTACGCGGCCTTCGAGGCCCTGGTCCAGAATCTGACCGTGCGCGAGACGCTGACCGGGACGGAGATCAGCGACATCCTGGACAAATTCCGTGAGTGATTCAGCGGGGGGCCGAGGATGGTTGTGGGGGATTGGGCGTGAAGGGCAGCGTGCCCGGGGGTCAGTGTGGGTGTGTACCGCGTGCAGAGGCTGGGCCGCCGTTCGATGCGGACCGGCTCCCTCAGCGACCCCTTGCTCAAGTCCTTCATCGTGTCGGCATGCTCGGACACCGGTGTCTGCCCCCACTCAGCCAGAAACTCCATGTCCCTGTACACCCGCAGCGCTGGAGCGGTACCCTCGGTCCACCCTGTCGGGCTTCTACTGGGAGGAGGATGGGAGCGTGGGCTACCCGGGCAAGCCAAAGGTTGGCTTGAGTTGGTGCTGGCTGGGGCCGGGTCTCAGGCTGGTTACTGTGTCTTGCAAGGGGCGTGTGTATCTCCCCCCCGACCCAACACACACCCTCCCTTACTTCCTCATCCTCGCCCTCCCAACCCCAAGACGCACGAGGGGCGGCTGGTGAAGGTGGGCGTCACCCGTAACGGCGTGGAGATCGGCGCAGACACGGGCAACGGCGCCGCGCCCGCCAACGGCGCGGAGGGCACTAACGGCAGCGGCAAGGGCAAGGGCAAGGAGCGGTACGTGCCCGAGTGGTGGGCGCCCGGCAACCCGTACGCCGTGCGCAGCAACATGGGCCGGCTGCTCCTCCGCGAAGGGATGTAGGGGGGTGGATCTGGGTTATCGTGGCCACCCCTGGTCAACACATCTTCCGTCGAGACACGGCCCTGTGCTCAAGTCTTTGAGCACCTGCCAGGCCCTGAGGCGGCATCTGGTGAGCAGGCGTGTGCGCATCTTACCCCTTTCCATGCACGTGCCTGGTCCCTCCCCCCTCTGGATTCGTTGTGCTGTACAGCCCGCAGCAAGGCAACATCAGGGGTCAATGGCGGGGCTGTTGTCATGTGGTGGTGACACAGGGGGCGTGCTCCCGCACAACCGATCGCTGCACACTTGGCTCGGCACAGTTCGCCGGGCGATGGAATATCATCTGGGGGCCGGCCCGAGAGCGCCCCCCTCCAGGCCCAGGCCCCCCCACTTCCTCTACACCACACCGCTGGTGGCGCCACGCACGCCACGCCGAGCGCTCAGTCCTCCTGCTTGGGCGCAGTGAGCCAGGACATGCGGTCCACGCCTCGCAGCTGCATGCCCAGTCCCTCCTTGTAGATGTGGGCCGCCAGCACGTCCTGGCCCGGGAAATCGGCGGCCTTGGCCGCCTCGATGGCCGCGTCCACCTCCTTCTTGGCCTCCTTCTCCAGCGCCTTCAGCTCGGCCACCTCCGCCAGCCCGGCGTCCAGCAGCAGCTTGCGCACGTGCTCGATGGGGTCGCGGTGCTGGCGGATGTTGCTCACCTCGTCACGCGTGCGGTAGGTGCTGCCGGGGTCCGACATGGAGTGCCCATGGTAGCGGTACGTATCCATCTCCAGCACGATGGGCCCCTCTGCCAGCGCGTGCTGCTTGGCAAAGGCCACGGCGGCGCGCACGGCCAGCACGTCCATGCCATCCACCTTCAGGCCCGGCATGTAGTCGCCGCGGGAGAAATAGGCGGGGGACTTGGCGCTGCGCCACTCCGCCGTGCCCATGCCGTAGTGGTTGTTCTCGCAGACGAAGATCGCGGGCAAGTTCCACAGGCTGGCCATGTTGAAGGCCTCGAAGATCTGGCCCTGGTTGGCTGCGCCGTCGCCGTAGATGGCCACGCCCACCGACCCGTCGTCCAGGTACTGGTGACCCAGCGCCAGGCCCGCGCCCAGGGGGACCTGCGCGCCCACGATCCCCTGCCCGCCGTAGAAGTTGTGCTCGCGCTTGTACATGTGCATGGACCCGCCCTTGCCCTGGTTGGGTGGAGGGGGGTGGACAGGGGCTGGGTGTGGTTGGGGTCTGAAAGGGCGACAGCAATGTGCATCGAGAGGTGTGGGGCCCGGAGCCATGTGCACGAGGCCGACACAGAGCCGCCGCACCCTCCTGCGACCCCTGCAGCCCAACCTCCCCGCCAGCCCTGCACCCAGCCGTCCACACATCTCCCCGCTACCCTCCTCCGCCTCTCACCATGGAGGCGCCCGTGCGCCGGCCCATCAGCTCGGCAATCACCTCGGCGACCGTGCCCCCGCGGCCGACGTGGGTGGCGTGGTCGCGGTAGCTGGTGATGATGGAGTCCTTGTAGGTCAGCGCTGCCTCCATGCCCACCGAGATGGCCTCCTGGCCGTCGTACAGGTGGCAAAACCCGCGAATCTGCTTGGCCTGTGAACGAGGGGAGCCATGGGTGGTGGGGGTGGGGAATGGAGCTGCAGAGTGCGCGAAGGCAGAGGTGGGGAAGCCCGTGTCCTTGCAACGGCGTGTGAAATGCACTCATCCACCACGTTAAACAGCCCGGAACGGTTTCAATGCCTAAACCCAATGCAGAGACCGCGCAGCAGCCTGTGACCCCCCTAGGCCAGGCACCTTGTACAGCATGTCGGCGCTGATCTCCATGCGCCGGATGAGGTACATCTCGCGGAAGTACTTGATGAGCTCATCCTTGGTGGCGGTGACGGTGGTGCTGGGGGGCTCCACCTTGTGGGCAGTAAAGGGGTTCACCTGCGGCACATGGACACACAAGGGTTCTCAAGCCTGGGGTGACGCGAGTATGCTGGCGATAGGCATGCGGAGCGTGACCAGGCCATTCTTCCGTTGATAATTTGGGCCTTACAGGCCTTCAAGGGGAGTGCAGGCCACAAACGCCACCCACGAGCAGCCAGGGCGCGGCCGGTGACCCACCTCCACGCTCAGGGTATCGCCATCGACTTTGGCAGCGAAAGCCCGTCCTAGGATATCGCGAGGTGCCCCTGAGCTCAGCCGAGCGCGCACAGCGCTGGAGCTGGCCTTTGAGAGGGCTCCCAGCATCCCGGGGACTGTAAATAGGGCAGGGTCTGCACCAGCGCGTATCGCTCTGCAACCACGCACGAATGCAACTCAAGGCCTGAGGAATGTATGGCACAGATGTGTACAAGTACTCCAAGACCTCCGAGTGTGGCTCTGGGTTTGGGCTTGCATGCAGTGGGGTTTGCGCCTGCATCACACGGGATGGCTCCCGCCAAAAGCTGCACATGATCTGCCCCGCACGTCCCCTCCATGATATCGGGGTTCGGGTTCCCTGCCTTGACTCCACTCCCCAGCCAGAAACTGGAGCACCGCCCTCTGAACCGACATCTGCGACGCGATGTCCCTGGCCACTGCAACCATGTCGACCACCGGGTCCTTGCAGGCACCCCACGCCAGGTCCTGCTCCTGGCTCAAGACCTCCGCCCGGATCCACCACTCCGCCGCTTTCCGTCAAGCCGTGCATGCCTCTCGCCCCAGGCCCAGCCTTCGCGTGTTCGCCAGCGAGGCCGTGGCTGCGCAAGGTGGGCGCATCCTCAAGGATTCCGTGTCCTTTTCCCACTCCCCGATGCGCATGGCCATGCCCTGTGCTAGGGGGCCCGGGTGGGCCCGGGCCACCCACGACGTATGCACACACCGTTTTGCCCCTTCGACCAGGTGCAGGGGTGGTAAATGACGAGACGTGGGAGGAGCTGGTGCTGAAGTCGCCCGTTCCCGTGCTGGTAGACTTCTGGGCCCCATGGTGCGGACCCTGCCGCATGATCGCCCCCCTGGTGGACGAGCTGGCGGAGGAGTACGGGGACAGGTTAAGGACACTTAAGCTGAACACGGATGAGAGCCCCACCGTGGCCACCGACTATGGCATCCGCAGCATCCCCACCGTCATGATCTTCAAGGATGGTGAGGACCCTGGGTGGGGGTGCAGCAGCTTGGGCATGGGCTCCGGTCGGGTTGGTCTTTGGCACTCAGAGCTGACTCTTCTCCACCCTCTTCCATCCCGCCACAGGCACCAAGCTGGATGCCGTGATTGGAGCCGTGCCCAAGGCGACGCTCAAGCAAGCCATCGACAAGTACCTCGAATAAGCTTGAGGGGGTAGAACACCCTGCCGCAATTGGTCGGCCAGCTACCGTGCCACTCTAAGCGCAGGTCAAAGGATCTTTGTGTCCGAAATGAGACAGACTTTCATGTACACGTTGTAAGGCGTACTCTAAGGACAAGGGGGAGGTACTGGGGAACGATGACAGTGCAGATGGCAAGGGTTGGGGCCAGCAATGTCTATTTTGGCAGGGGCCACTCATCTTCTGGCCATCGGTTGATTGCATCCCCCAAGATCATGCCGCCTGGTCGGTGCTGCGCCCTCGGGGACGATGGGCCTTGGTGCTGGGCCCCTCCTCGCGCGCCTGGGAGACAAACACGCCCACCATGATGACGATGAGGGCCGCCACCAGCGTCGCAAAGGACAGTGCGCCTGGCCTCCGCACCTGGGCCCAGCCGAAGACGCCGTGGTGGCCCAGCAGCATGATGTCATTCAGCCCATCGAAGTTCCAGTCGGCCACGAGCAGGGGCTGCGCCGGCACCGATGGCAGGACCATGCTGTCGAGCACCCGACCATCCATGTCCAGCACATAGCCATGAAGTGTGCCGGCTGTCATTTTTGAGGGGGCGAGGATGGGAAACTGAGAATGTTGAACAGGAGAAACTGTAACTGGCGGTGTCACTGTCGGCGGTGCATTGACACAGGTGTTGGCATAGATAGAAGGACAGGAGAATTGGAGCGCTGAGGCAGCGGCAGGGCTGTCTCACATGTGACTTAACCGCCCGGCACCCTGACCACGTATACCCCTTTTACACCAAAAACAATGCACGTGCAACACCCCCCCCAACCTGCAAGGATGGCGGTGGGGAGTCCATGCGTGTGCAGGGGCAGGGGTCGCAGCGTGGGCACTTCTCCTTCGTCCTCCTCGGGGTCAAAGGGGCCAATGCCCGTCCACGTCGCATCCACCGTCTCCTGTGGAAGGGAGTGGGTGGGTGGGGTGAGTGACGCATAGGTATGTCTGCCTACGCATGAGCAAAGGATTGCATGGCAGTGCATGCAAGGTGTGCCAGTCACTACTCTGCGGCCTGACGACTCAAAGCTCGTCAGCCCTGCCCAACACCAGCAATGAAGGGCACAGACTGCTCTGGGTCAGTACCAAATGTCCGCTCGTAGGCCCTGCTCAGTCTCTCGTCCCCTCCCTCGACAATGCCCCCCCCACCTCCCCACCTTCCACAGTAGGTCCCCCTCCGCATCCAGGGCTGTGACCTCGCCCTGGCTGTGCAGGTACACTGTCATGTGGCGCTGCCGGATCGGCTCCGGGTACTCGCCGTCGGGGCCGGGCAGGGGGAGGGCCATGGGCTGCGCCACCTCCACACGCCCCTGAGAGGCGCGGGCGAGGCGGGCGTGCGGCACGGCGTCGCAGATGGTGGCGTTGAAGAGCGGGGCGCGAGCCGGGATGCCGGTGCGGGCCACCGCGCTGCAGGGCCCCAGGTGCGTGTGGCCGGCGCTGGACTCGTCTTCGTCGACATCCTCCAGTGGATCGCCGCCTTGGTATGGTTGATGTGGGGGAGGTGAACACAGGGTGGAGTAGGGTCGCGTGTGATCCTTGTCAGGGGATCTCGGGTGGAGCGTCGCACAAGGGGCTGGCTGAAGGGCATGCCTACCAAAACTCCCCACAAAACATCGCTAAACATCTATTGCCACACAGTACACCTCCCCACCTCGTGCCACGATGTGGTCTGGCACCCCGTCGCCGTTCACGTCGATGTGCAGCCCGGGGGAGGGCAGGTGCAGGCGGCACACCACGCGGCCAGAGAAGAGGTGGACCACCTCGATGCCCTCCCCTGGGGATGGGGAGTCAGGGGATGCGTCGTCAGCGATCCTAGAAGGGCACCGGGCATGGCAGCGGCACACTGTGGGCCCTGGTGGTCAGGGCCGACAGAGGCATCACGCTTTGTCCTCGGTACTACTCACTGAGGTGGGCGACGAGAACATTGGGGGACACCTCCTCCCCAGCCTTCCTCCCACGCAGGAGCTGCAGGGGGGGGCGTGGGAGAGCGCACCGCTCGGTGTTCCACAGGTGCTTGGATCGCGAGGCCCGCCACACCGAAGACACGAAACACGACGGCTGGCACAGTGGCTCCTGTGCGACCCTCGCCAGCTCCCCTGACCCCGCCCAACTCACCCCGGCCAGGGCGTTGGGCGGCGACCCACCCAGCTTGAGGCCGGTCCGCTGGGCCGGGAAGCTTCCGGCCCCGCCGTCCTCGCGGGCGAGGCGCGCCAGGTCAGCCTTCTGCTCCCCCTTCCCCCGCTTCTGCCTCTGGAAGTGGGCCAGGTGCAGCGCCGTGTCCCAGCTGCCCTGCCAGCTGTGTGGGAGGGCTTCCAGAACAGAGGTCCGGAAAGCGCGGCACGACTCCTCGCCATACTCTCGTGCCGCTGCCTGGCAAGGAGGTGAGCAAGGCGTGCACTTCGACATGGCACGACCAATGGATAACACGTGACCTGCCCAATCCATTGTAGCAAGATGGCAGGGCGCAACCAAAACAGGGCCCACAGAGCTGTCTGCTGCTGGAACGGAGCACCCGGCCCACCTGCTCTGCCGTGACATGGAAGGAGAACCTGTCGGACAGTCCGTCCTGCAGGGCACCCAGATCTCGCTTGAAGTCCGACGCCTGGTGTGAGCATGGGGACAGGCGTCCTCAGCATGAATGGCAGCACAAAAGGTCATCACTCGCATTTGCTCACCTTGCAACATCCAGGCTCATGCATCATAAGGGCATCACCGAAACAATCCCCTTGCCCGGTCGCCCGCCGCCCGATTCCGACCTCATGCTTCCATCTGAGCTCGCCCTTGCCACCCTCAAAAGCAAAGTAGTTGAACTGGCGCGGCGCAGCACTCAGATTCTGCGCGTTGAGGAGAGTACAGAGGTGTCAGCTGAGGAGGGTGTATTCCGAACTCAGCACATAATGCATCCATGCCTGAAGTGCTTGCATCCAGACACCACACACCCACGTACGTGGAGAACGTCCTTGCTGCCATCCTCGGAAGATGCGGCGCCGTCCTTTCCAAACCCGCGATTGATGCGTTCCAGCCCCTCCCCGAGCAATGCCTCCTCCAGTGCGCCATCTAGATGGATTGTTTCGTAAGGGGCAACAGTCGTCAAAGAACCGAGTGGGCGGTATCACCTCGCTCCCTGTCAGTTGCAACCCGCCCTGCACCCAAATACCACCGCTGGACTCCCCCAGCCCCTTGCCGCGGCCCTCGGATCCCAGCACCAGCCCCAACTGATCCAGCAAAGGGTCCCACCACCCCTCCTACCTCGGAGCTTGCGCCCCGCAGCAGCGGCATGGGTGACGCCCGCCCCCAGCACGACCAGGCCCCGGTCCCCCTTGGACACGGAGTGGTGGGAGACGTGCAGGGCCACCTCGCCGTGCGTGGCGCGCGCCGGGAAGCTGGGCGCCAGCCGCTGGCTCCACAGCGGGCGCAGGTTGTGGTCCAGGCAGTGCAGCGTGAGGCTGCTGGTCAGCAGGACCACCACCTGCTTGCGTGGGGCCCTCACCAACTCCTTGGGCTCGGGGGTCAGGTACCCCGTCGCAAGCGCCAGCAGCGGCATGTTGTTGTCGGGCTCGACCTCCGCCGCGGAGAGGACCTGGGAGGGGTGCAGGTGACACATGGTTGGGAGGAGCAGCGGAAGAGCGTACCCTCGGAGTGCCATGCTGGAATGGGCTAGGCACAAGCCGTCCGCCCCAGGGTCACACCCAGCCTGCCCCTCACCCGAACGCGTGCAAACCCATCCCCGGGCCGTGCTGGGGCGAGCAGCTGGACCTGGCCATTGGGAGCAGCCACGAGCACTTCAGGCTTGCCATCGCCATTGAGGTCCACCTTGAACAAAAACCCGGTATGGAGCGATTGAGAGGGGAGCATCAAGATGCTGAGCATCCAAGCTGCGAGTTGCTCTACGAAGCGATTGCTTGGGCGGACATCATCAGCAGAAGGCAGACACCTTTGCGAGTCCTCACCGCGAGAGGCTTGGGGGAGGGGTAGGGAGCAGCAGCAAACAGGTCTGATGCGTCCTCGAAGGTGTGGTACCTGGTGAAGATGGGACCGGGGGCTGAGGTTGGCTACCTGATATGCAGATCAGTATTCAAGAGGGAACCAGGCCCCTCCCGAGGACCCATCGCGCACCATGCTTTTTGGAAGTGGAAGGACCCCTCGCGCTGGAGGGAGAAGTACAGGGCACTCGCGGACAGCACCACAATGGCGAAATCCCGGCGATACATTGTCACCACAGTGCTACGCCTATTGGGTGCATGAGTACGATCATGCCTTCCCGGGCATCTCGCGAGAGAGGTGGCAGCTTCCTGAACCCCTACCTGTGTATCTTGCACCCCCTTGCTGGAATCTAAGGCACAGCTGGGTGGTGAGCGTCGAAGATGGCTTAGTAAGAGTACTGTATCGTGCCCTCGTCAGTCTTGAGCGTGATTGGGCCCCGGCGGGTCTGTCAAACAAGTGATCTGTACTCGTCCGTGTCCGGCTTCCCGCCTAGGACCGCAAGTGATCAGCGTCGAGTGCACAGCTCACAAGGGGCGACACACGCACCCGACACATTTTCATCCTGCTAGTAATGATACAAGCATAGATCAAAGTTAGAAATATGTCGAGCATGCGCCCAGTCAACGGTCATGCAGTTTGTGACGGCGGGACCTGCTCGTATGTGTCTGGACCTTCCAAGCCCACAAGCAAGGGCAGAGCCCCCTCTCGCCCCCCTGGAGCACCCGCTGGATCCTGGGAGGTATTGCCCTGGTGGCACTGTGAGTGAGAGGGCGCGACAAGACGGGCGATGTCACACAGCCCCAGAACCGAGATCGCAAGCGGCCCAGTAGCCAGGGTGAAGGTCCATACCAACATGGACCCTGCAATGCTTATTGGGCACGAGGCAGGCAGCACCCTGTGTCGCACCCTGTCAATGGCCACTCTCATTCTCCCTCGTTGCACCAGGCGCGTTTGTGGACCCTTACGAGCGCGTCAACTTCTGGAGCCACAGCGTGCCTGCGGTGGGCCTGGCCATCCTCTGCGCACTAGGCTTCCTTCATGGCTCCCCCTCGGTCACCGTGTACGCTGCCTGCGCAGCCACCACGCACGGCATGTCTGCCCTGACCCACGTCTTCCCAGAGAGCCGAACCCTGGTAGGCAGGAGTCTGGGTCATTCTGAGAAACAGGGGCAGGACAAGACTGGACGGCATCACGCATGCAGGCCGGTCCCTGGTCATGCTGCTTGGGTGGATGCGCATCAGCTCCTATGCTGACACTGCGTCCCTTGCCGGAGACAAAGTCGCTGCATGATGCTCCATCCAGCATTCTCGTCCCCCACCCCAAGCCCCATGCTCCATGCAGGAGAAGGCGGATCACATCGGGATCGTTGCCACCATTGTGGGGACCCCTGTGTCCGCCATGCTGGCGCACAGCGCGCATGGCATCAGCGAAATGCCGCTGGGCGTCTGGTTCATCTTGGCGGGGCTCTTTGCCTGTGCGTGGGCGCGCCCCTTCCCTCGCACCAGCGGATTCATCGGCCTGGGCACCGGCCTAGGTGGGAGAGGTGGCTTCTGGCAGGGCACACAAGGCGGGCTGCAACCCGGCAAATGTATTTTGAAGAGGGGCGGATGGATCAAGTGTGCAGTGTATCATGGGCGTGATGTTCCCTTGATCTCAAGCTTGCTTGGGGTATGAAGTGCAATTGCTCTCGTACCATGTAACCCTCGCCTGCCAAGCTGTCCCCGTACCCCCTGTCCCTGTGACCCAGTGTACTACTGCTGGGATGTGATCAACTTGAACCTAACCACTCAGATCCTGCTCTACATCTGCGGCGCGGTGCTCTTCCTGAGAAACTCAGGGCACTCCAGGTGTGTTGGGTTGGTGAGGTTGGCAGTGATTGCTGGGTGTCCTCGGAGGGGGTCTGACACTCTGTTGGGATCCCCCCTGGTGGCCTCTCAGGGAAGGGCGAGCCGGCCCCACATGGGCCTGGCCCTCGCGCTGCAACCTCCATCATGCATTGCCACGCTTCCTCCCCCTCGCATACAACTCATGTCCCGCCAGGTGGCCCGGCTTGTCGGATCACCACGGCTTGCACTACTGCGTCACCATCGCCGCATCCATGCACCTGGTCTACCTCTACAACGCCCTGCACCCCCAGCCCTGAGGCTTTGATTTTTCACAGTCACTCCTTGCCCTTTTGCCACTCCGCACTCCTTTCCTTTTGCCATTTCACGAATAAATTACCCGTGCGTGTGTGGGACGAGTCAGCCAGCAAAATGGAGCAAGAGGCCTGAGGGCAGAAGAGGTGGGGCTGGGACGCCCGACCACCCAGGAACACAAAGGTGGAACCGGCGAGAGTCTCTGCGGCTCGCTCAGTTGGTGGCGTGCCCGTTGCTGGACCGCGTCACGCGCTTGGCCACGCCATCGATCCGGTGCCCGTTGCTGGGCTGCAGCGTCGGCGCGTCTGGCTCCGCGCAGGACACCTCCACCTGCTTGGGCGCGACGCTGCCGTTTGCCTGCCGCCCGTCTTCCTGCGCGGGCAGGAGGGAGGTTTGGGGGGGTTGAGGCTTGATGCATGATGGCTGCTCGACGTGGCCATGCCTGCGACGGTGTACCAGTCATGCGTGTTGACCCAGGTGCGGGCACCAAGGCCCAACAGAGCCCAGACAATCCTGCAACACCTTGGGCGCGCTGGCCAGGGCAGCCAGCACGGCCATCGCCTCCCCCTCCCTGCCCACGATGTGCTGCCACGCGGCGTGGTCCTTGTCGTTGATGTTCCGCAGCGCACGCCACACCGCGGAGTTGCACTTGAACCCAGAGCCAAAAGCAATCTGTGGGAATGGCAGTGACCTGGATGAACACGGTGTGGCACACCAACCCTAGGCCATAGGGGCAACACGTGAGGCATTCCTACCAAGGAGATAAGGGAAGGAGACCCTCGGTACCCTATGCATGACCCTTTACCAGCATGCAAACATCGTTAACCACTCTCCTGTGCACCACACACATACCTGCCACACGACGTCGCCGCGCTTGACCCCGGTGACGGCCTCACAGAACCCAAAGCTGTACCAGACGGTGCTGCTGGAGGTGTTGCCATACCTGCGGGGCCAGAAGCACGTGAGCACCAGCCAGCGGTTGATGGTGGCAGCCCTGGTGACACCCGAGAGCACGGCTCCAGGCCCCCTTCAAGCGGAGAGTCCGGCCAGGCCACCAGCTCCGGCCTGTGAATTCTCACTCACCAGTACAGGGTGTTGGCGCTGGGTGCCATCTGCGTCGGGCTGAGCCCCAGCTGCGCGCTCAGCCCCTCCACGACGCCCCTCCCGCCTGCATGGGTGGGTCAGCGAGCGGCAGTGGGCGGCAGCATGAGCCTTGCAGCAGCGTGCCAGGATGGCAGGGCGACGGGGCAGGCCCACGCCTCTGTGTATCACACCACATCGGCCCTTCCTTTCACCCAGGCCTGCGCCCCTCCCGGGGTCTCACCGGCGTGGAGGCAGAAGTGATCGAAGGCCCGCGTGAAGTCTGGGACATAGGGCGCGACGGTGCCCGGCTGGCAGACCTGCCTGGCCACCCAGTTGAACGCAAACATCAGCTTCTCGCTCCATGGCAGCACCAGGGGCCCTGTCCAGGTGAGGCATCGGGAGGGTCGAAGCGGTGCAGGGTGACTGCAGACAGTTGGGTGTGCCGTGACGCCGTGCCAAGGACGCAGCGGGGGTTGGGAATGCTTGCCGTACCTGGCCGTGCAGCCGCTCACCTGAGGAGGATCACATGCCACCCTCACATTTCCAACCCCAATCGCCAGGGCCCAGCCATGCCTGGGCCCTGGCCCCTGATCCTTGTCTGAGCACGCCCAGTGCCCTGCGCACCCCCTCCCCCAAGACACGTCGCGTGGCTCCCACCGGTCGGGCCCTGGCCCAGCCGGGTCCCACTCCCAACCCCCTCACCCAGGCGCGTGAGGTTGGCGGTCATGGCGCGCGCGGCCACCTTGACGATGTCCTTGGACAGGGCCACGCCCATGCTCCCCGCGGCGTCGGGCGCCTGGAAAATGCAGCGGTAGGCGGCGTCGTCGGCGCCCAGGTGCACGCGCACCAGGCGCTCCAGCCTGTACTTGCAGCGCCGCCGCTCGGAGGCGCTGCTGGTGAGCAGCACGGCCGCGGCGCCCAGGCGGAAGATGGTGTTGGGGATGAGCATGGAGCGATCGCGGCCGCGGTACCAGTTCTGGGTGATGTTCTCCGTGGACACCACCAGGGCGTAGCCCCCGCGACCCCGCTCCTGGGATGGTGGGTATGGGATGGGAAGGGGGTGGGGGGTGGGGGGATGGACGGTCACCAGGACGCGAAAGCATGGCGCGCCGCCCGACGAGCAGAGGCGGACTGCCGGCGTCCGACGGGGCGGGCGCGCTCGCGACCGGGGGGCGCGGCGCAGGCAATTGCCGTGAACGATGGAGGCGCCACGCAGGCCTTGGGCCGTCTGAGTCCATGGTTCGTCGCTGCTGCGAGGATGTCAACCATCAGGGTGGGCATGCAACTCCCCCCTTTCCTCCCCGCACCAGAACCCTGAGCCTACTTTGAGCAGCTTGCTGGCCAGGCCGACGGCCAGGACCCCCGCCGAGCACCCCATGCCCGCCAGGTTGTAGGAGTCGACGTCGCTGCGCATGCCCAGGCTGTTGATGACCATGGCGGCCAGGGAGGGCGTGGGGTTGAACAGAGAGCAGTTGGTCACCAGCACATCCACCTGGCGGGCAGTGATGCCTGGAGAGGGTGTGGAGAGGGGGGGACTGAAGGGGATGCCAAGGAAGCTTTTCCGCTGGCATTCTTCATTGGGAAGTGAAGGTATGCCCTGCTGCGGCTGGACCTCCTGCGGCATGACGTCAGCTGCGCATTCTCATACCTGTCTTCTTCAGCAGCTGCTCCACGGACGAGCACATGACCAGGCTGGCCTCCTCACGGGCACTGGCCATGCTAACCTCCGGCGGGCTGGCTACGGGGCACAGGTGCGGAGCGGGCAGTGATCGATGGACGGGAATTCACATTCCGGGTGTTGGTGAGGCATGGCTGCGCATGCCAGCCGCCCAGGTTCCACCTGGCCGCACTCCCTTGCGATTCGCCTAGGGGAATAAACAAGCGCAAAGCCACAGAGGTAACCTCCCGCTTCTGCAGACCAGTGCATGCCGGGGGCAGTCGCTGCCGGTCTCACCATGCAGGCCGGGGGGGAAGAAGGTCTCCTGGCTCAGGGCAGACTTGTTCAGGATGCGGCGTTGGAAGTCCAGGGCCTCAACGTCGAAGAACTGCACAGCAGGGATGGGCGACGGGCTGGGTGGGAGCAAGGGGGCTGGAGGCTTGAGATTATGAAGCATGGCCTCGTGCCCCAAGCGCTGCGCCACCCAGGCGTATGCCGGGTGTCAATGCACGAATCGATCCGACTCGTACCCTGAACCCACATGAACTTGCCCTAATTTGACCCCCTGCTGGTCAAACACATCACAAGTCCCACCCACATCGTACGAGTCACCGCGCCTCACAACGACTCACCCCTGAGTCGACAGAGCCCTGCATGAAGCGGTCATAAGTGACCTTGAGCTCGTCGGGGGGACGGTAGCACACAAAATCCAGCAGGTAGATGCTCCGAGGCCGCAGTGCGAGCAGGAGGAGGCCTCCCAACACTAGAACTGCTGCAAAAGCCGCCAGCCATGGGGTGTGGCATTCTTGAGGGAGCCAGGGTCGAACTATGGGCCCAGCCTCTCCCCGCAAGAAGAGTGCATACCCCTTGACCTGCAACATTGTGTGTGGCGGGGGAGTGTGGCACATGCAATACTGGCTGAGCGGGGGTCTGGACTCCAATTAGTTTGCTCAGATTGCATATCTTTACCTACCAGCCAATTCACGACCTCTTACCGCGAAATTTCCACAGATTAGACCAGCGGCCACTACAGCTGCAACCTGCGATTTGCTAATGGCTTGGGCCGCGGCAGCGCCGACCCACTTAGGGGGTAACTCTGCAGAGGATGATTCGTGGCTATGAAGATATTTTTATCGGGTTCTTGAGACAATGCAGCAGCTGGGGTTTGGCCAGAGGTACATACCTCGTTGACGCCCTTGTGGGAGGGACATCCCTCCGGGTTGCGCAGGAGCCAACCCCTCTGCTCGTCTGTCGAGGACACAGCAATTAAGGCAATGGTAATTAAGGTTCGAATGTCCGTCTCCAGATGTCAGCTGGATTCCTAGAAGGGTACGGCACAGACCCAGCTTTTTGGATTCGAAAGGTGCCTCGGCATGGCGCTGACGTGGGGGGCGCCGAGATCCGGCAGGGGTGGGGACACCCCTCCCCGAAAGCTGCCAATCACTGGTTGAGTCGCAACACAAAAGTCCGAATACATACTCACTCCCAGACGGTTTTTAACCGATCCATCATCACGCGACAGCCGATCGGCTCACCGCCATGAATGGTGCCGGGGAGGGAGGGCCCTCTCAGCCCCTGTCCAACGATGACTTCCGTCGCATGCTGGCGACCCCTCGCCCGGACTCCCAGCCCCGTCAGAAACAGGGAGGAGCTAAGAAGAAGGGTCGGCCGCACAAGGGCCCCAGTCAGAAGCCGGTGGACGATGCAGAGGACGCAGCTGCAGGGCCTGGGTACAGGTAGTACTGGCGTTCGGCTCCGGTCCAGGCACCTTCATGGCACTCGGTGCAATTACTATCGTTTGGTCCTAAAGATCCTGATAAAAATCTCCTTCCCTGGTGGCACTTGCAGGGATAGGGCCCTGGAGCGTAGGCAGGGGCTCGGACCTGAGCTGACGGGGGTGCCGCAGGACCTCGTCAGCCTCATCAACAACGACGGGGTGGGATGCGTCTGTTTTGAGGGCCTGGTCTGTAGCAGAGGAGTGCCCTTGCAGGTCGCCCCAGTGTCTGGGGGATTCACGCCCGGCCTTGTCAGCGCAGTTGCAGCCCTGGGGTGCCATCACCCGTCAGTCCCAGCCTCCAGACCCTCCTCTCTGACCCCTTCTCCCTCCCCTGGGCCAGGAGACCGCCCTGCACGGTGTGAGCTACGAGGAAAGCAAATACCTCGGGGGCGACGTGGCCCACACACACCTGGTGAAGGGGCTGGACTTTGCGCTCCTGCAGAAGGTGCGGGCCGAGGAGCAGCGCGAGGCCGAGGAGGAGGAGGACAGCGACCGGGAGGACAGCGGCGACGAGGCCCCCGGACCCCAACAGGCTGCTGCAGGGCGGCGGGCGGCGCCCTTTGTGCCGCGCCACATCGCCCCGCCGGCCTCGGCCCCAAAGGCCAGGACCGCGATGGCGGCTGCCCTGCATGAGTACCTCTTCACCCCCAAGCCCAAAGCGCTGGGAATCAGTGAGTGAGGGGGGGGGGGGGTCGTCATCGGAGGGGGGCGATCAATGTGTGCAACCATGAAGTTGCTGTCATGGCAGAGGGTGTGACTCAGCTTGGTGAGGACTGTTCACACACCAGACCACTTAATATCATTTTGTGATGCCTTTCCCGGCCAGCTGCCCGCAAAGCACATCACCATGTGGTGTCCCGCCTTCTGCTCCTCTGCAGCCGCGGCCGAGATGTTCCAGCCCCGCCGCACCTCCTTCCTGTATGAGGCGGAGGGGGGCGGGCTGGAGAACCTGCCCACCACTCTGCATCGCGCCAAGGAAGACTGCCCCAAAGTGAGACATGGGGTGATGATGGGGACGATGTCTGCCTGGGATGCCGGAGTGAAGGATAGACAGCGACTGGACGCTGCTGGTCTTGGTGGAGCAGAGGGAGCGCTGGAGGCAGGTGCACCCCTTCACATAAGCACACCTAGGCCCATGAAAACCCTGCCCACTCATGCATCAGGTGAAGGAGACGCTGCAGGGCGACCTGGACGCACGCATCCTCGAGCGGCTGGTGAAGATCATGGCCTACATGTCGGCCGCGAGTGGCGCAGCAGCCGTGAAGAAGAAAGTCAAGAAGAAGCAGCACCTACAGGGCATCGTTTTGCCAGGCGGCGTGGCTCTGGCCGGGTCCCTTCGTCCTGACAGGGATGCTGCGGCGCTCAAAGACGGTGCCGGCCCTGACGCAGAGGGCGCTGGGCAGCCAGGTGTGTCTGCTATTTGGAAATCGCACAGCCTCTTTGCAACGAGGAATGGGGCTGTGCCTGGTGGCATGCAGGCCAGAGTGATCTTGTTGAAGCTCTCAGCACTGCTTCTGCACGGATCTCAGTGTTGGCCGTTCGGCTCGCTGATCACCGCATGAGCAGCTGTGGCGTGAAGGTGTGGCCGTTTCTTCAGCATGCCCCTGCCCGCTTGCGCTGCAGGATCACCAAGCCATCGCCCAGCCCCCGTGGATGATGACGAGAACATCTTTGACGACGATGGCGAGGAGTACAAGCCGGAGAGGAGGGCGCCTGGCGCAGCACCAGTACCCCCGTTGCCAGGACCGGCGGGCAGGGGAGCCTACTTTGGCGGCGCAGAGGAGGGCCAATTGATCAGTCCCACACAAGGTGGGCAGGGGGGGCTCCAAATTGGAGTGCACATGCCCTATGAGCTGCTTATGCAATGTTGATGGCAGGCGGAATCTTGCCGGAATCTAGCCTAGTTGTGCTTGGACGTGGCAGAGGAAATAGCCCCCTTAACTCGTTTGGGGTGGTACGGAGCCCATCGAGCCTGAGTGGATCACGGACTGCGTGAACTATTGCCCCCACATTGTCAATCCTGATGCAGGTGTGGGTCTGGCAGGTCCTTCTGGAGCAACAGAGTTTGCCCCACCACCCCCGCCTCTACAGCCTCTCGGGCACGAGGAGGAGGAGGAGGAAGGCGCCTACCCGGACACATCTGCTCAGTACCCGGACACATCCGCTCAGTACCCGGACACATCCGCTCAGTACCCGGACACGTCTGCGCAGTACCCAGATACGTCTGCGCAATATCCAGACACATCTGCGCAGTATCCAGACACGTCCGCGCAATATCCAGACACATCCGCGCAATATCCTGTGGCACAGACGAGTGCACCGGCAGAGACTGGCGTTGCTTTCTATCTAGAGGTATGAACACCGGGTGTTATACCACTTGTTGGAGCGACAGCTCATCCAGGGTGTGGCGAATATTGACTTGAGATTCTGCAACCTCTGGGATCATGTGCTGGACATCCATTGGGTCTTCAAGCTCAGTGAGCCCTGAATACCACCTGCAGGACGATAAAGCTTCTGGTCAGATGGCTGCAGAGGACAAGCCTCCAGCTAAGAAGCCCCAGAAGTTGGTCCTGCAGGACGCAGGTGCGTTGGAGCGTGTGTGTGCTGATTGGTGGATCAAAGCTTGAGGCACCTTCCTCTGTGTGGTGGGGCACGCAGCCTAAATGATGTTGACCACCGGAACGGTCCTTCATGCAGTGATGCAGCCCTCTAGTGCCACGACAACTCACCGCAGCATCCCCGCTCCCATGCCTGCTTCGTTGCGCAGATGATGGGTACGCAGAGTGCTACCCCAACTACTTTGATGCTGCTGGGACTGTGGTGGACAGCGAGGGAGAGGACGAGAAGGCCGGGGTGCGTCCCCGGTGGGGGTGGCCTCGGCGCATGTGGCACCGGCCTCGCGCATGATGCAGGATGTGCTGACGGTTGGGAGCGGATCGTGTGTGCCTGTGTTTGAAATTAGGAAGCGCAGAGCCTTCGCCTCCTGTTCACCCCAGCATCACGACCCCATCTGTGCAGGAGGTCATCCTCAGCCGGCTAGACTTTGACTCACAGGCCGAGTGGGAGGCTTACAGCGCAAGTCTCAAGCCCCAGGTAGCCGGCAAAGGCGCCAACCCCCGCAAGGCACAGGTGAAATGGGCGTCCCTGCATGCCCGGGCATGGACACGAGTGCATGGGGAGCTCGCCAGGGTGTGCTGGTTGCGCTGTAGGGACCCACCCACCCCTTGGACGAGGGGCCTTGCCGACGGGCAGTGCTGACCTTCCCTCTCGATCGCACAGCGGGAGCGCAACAAGGAGGCCATCAAAAACAAGAACAAGATGGACGCCCAGCTGGGTCAGATTCGCGATCTGATGGAAAAGAAGGGACAGAGTCATGACAAAGCTTTTGAGAAGGGGGGAGACCGCGCTTCCACCAAGCCATCAACTCTGGGGGGACCTACTGTTCCTCAGAAGAAACGCCGCATTTAGTGCCGTACCCAGGCAGCTTGTGACGGGTCGATTTGATCACTGGGGGAGCAGGGTTTCAGTCGGGTTGCAAGCGCGCCCATGCCTTGGCGACAACCCGCGCACGAGATCATGCGAGCACTGAGGAGGACGAGCTGCCACCTCTCCCTGCACATCGGGGATGGGAATAAAGAGATAATTTATTATACACTTTGCATAATTGGGGCATAGCGTCAGCAGGATCATTTTCCCGACGTCCCAGTCAAGGAGTTGCCGGCCCCTTGGGTAATCATATGTCAGCATGTAAATTGATCGGGTACTATCGCTTCGTGTCATTCGCATCATGTTAGCCCGATCAGGAGCGCCTTCTCAAGCAGGCACAGAATCCACTGGTGTGCAGGCTGAGTCTTGTAGGTGGGAGCAGTCTTCCACAACCTCCTGCTCTCGACACAAATCATGAGAGATCTCGACATGCATGCAATCTTGCAGGCTGCAAATTTCCATCCATCCTCGAGATCGTGTTGGAAACGGGCTCTAGCCTGCGCGCCGCGCTAGGGACGGGCAAGGGAGGCTTAGGGGTTGACTCCTACTTCATTCAGGTGTGGCCCCCTCCCAGGGATGGAACCCCCTGTGTTGGTGTGATGCTTGCTGAACAGACAGCCAGGGAATTCTGTGGAGAACATAGTGATTTGGTGCACCGAGCCAGTGACATTCATCGTGCGGCTCCTTCCCTTGCCCAGCCAATTCACCATCTCAAGCCCACAGATACTGGCCTTCCTGAACCTGCTTTCTGCCCTGGATGGTCAGGCTGCGGTGTCGGTCCGCTCCGTGAGCGACCATGGCAGGTGAGCAAAGGCGATGCACGGCCAAGATCCCGACATGTGCCCGGCTGCTTGTCATAGTGTTGGGGAGGTGCCCAGGTGGACTGTCACGGCGCTTGCTGCTTGGATATCCCCCCCTCACCAATCCCTCCCCTCCGCCACCTGCCCCGCCCCAGCACGCTGCTGTACGAGTCCTGGAAAGCGGGCACGGCGCAGGGCGCCGCCGCGGCGGTTCACGCCGCGCTCCTGGCCCTGGCCGAGCGGGAGGAGGGCGCGGATGCAGCCAGGCCCACGCGGCGTGTGCTGCAGCTGTCGGCCGCCCTCTCCCACGTCCTGTGCCACGTCAACCGCCTGCGGCGCGGCGGCGACACGCCCGCCCGCGTGCTCTGCGTCCTGGCCTCCTCCGAGCCATCCACGCAGTACATTCCCCTGATGAACGCCGTCTTTGCGGCCCAGGTGAGGCGGGGATGGCGGGGCTGTCTGTGGAGAGGACCCCTGGCGCGGCAGCCGGGAGGGGCAGGGCACGGGAACCGCGTGCTTCTTCTCTGCTCAGGCGTACGAGTGGCGTCGCCGAGAGCTGCACCGATTCCCCAATCCTTCCCTTATCCCCACCCTTCCCTCCCTCTGACCAGCGGGACGGCGTCGTCATGGACTGCTGCAAGCTGGGGAGCGGGGAGGCCAGGTTTGCGCAGCACGCCTCCCAGCTGACGGGGGGCATGTACCTGAAGCCCAGCGAGCCTCAGGCACTCCTGCAGAACCTCCTGGTGCGCGTCGTGGAGGAGGGGTACCAGGTGTACTTGTTGCGACGTGACCTCCCAGCATGCCGCCTCCCAGCGCCCTGCCAGGCATACTTGCTCTTCAGACCCCGCTCAGGCAAGGCCCCATGCCTCTGCAGATGGTGTTTGCGGCGGGGCCGGGTGCCCGAGCCCAGCTCATTCTGCCCACCAGCGCTGGCGTGGACGGGGGCGCCACCTGCATGTGCCACCGCAGGCCCCTGACAATGGGACGAGTGTGCAGCGTCTGCCTGAGCGTCTTCTGCGAGCCCCTGCCCGCCTGTCTGACCTGCGGCTCCAAGTTTGTGACAGGCTGATGGAGGGTAGAGAACATCAGGCAATGGGGGGTGTCAAGAGCAAGCGCAGACAACCTGTCAGGGCAGAAGAAAGCCCGGGTGACAGGAACACCAGTCTTGGATAGGGTCCTCCCAACATAAATCAAGGAGTGCCAATGGAGGATACGAAAACGACAGCTCTATAAAGGTGCTTGAATAATGGTGGATCAACAGAAGGAGGGCGTCCCTTCTTTAAGGAGGTAAGGAAACATTCTGCAGAAACATCGTGCCGGCTAGTATTGCAAAGAGACGGCCTGCGTGGGCTAGAGTGGACGCCTCGCGTCCCCTACCGCATCCATCCGTCGCCCCATTTGGGGCTCCCCTCACACGGGGTGCTTCAGCTTGGGCGAGGCGGGCGAGACCATGCTGAGCCCGGCGTGGAACCAGGACAAGGCCAGCGAGCTCAGCAGGTGGCCCACCACGAGCGTCGTGGGCGCGATGGCAGCGCCCATGGAGAACAAGCGGCCCGTGAAGGACTTGAGGCTGCGGCGGCAGGGCGATGGCACAGGCAGGCTCAGGAGCAGGGGGGGAGAGGCTTTGGGAAGGGCATGCCGCGGCCCTCGGGCATTGTGCGTCCCCATGGAAGCTAGAACCCCAGCGGGGAGCGATCATGCAAGACCCACACCGATGCCCGGGCCAATCACCCACCCCAGCACGTCGCTCCACCAGGGCAGGATGCCCAGCAGGCCCAGCGTGACGCCAAATGCTAGCGCCGTCTGCTGCCACAGGTTCCCTGCGCTGGCGGCCAGGAAGAGCCGCCCATCCCTACGGGTGCCCGAGGTATGGAAGGCTTCCGTGGCTCTGTCGAGAACTATGCGGGGTAAGTTTGCTGATGTACTGCTCGTTTCCACAGAGACAATGGCTTTAGCGACCTGACAGCAGACAGTCTACATGCACTGATCCCAAGGCCTACCCTTCAACTGACGAAATGTTGTTGCCCGCCTGGCGCAGCCCGAAGCCCCACTGGTAGACTGCCCAGAGACTGGCACCAAACAGCGCAGCAAAGGACACCGCAATCCACTCATAGGCCAGCATCCAACCCCACATGGGGTCCACCTGTGTGTACGGGGCAGCGGGGGGATGCAGGACCTTGGAGACAAAGTGGGATCATGGAAACCTCCTCTGCTCTGGTGGAGCCAATGAATGACAACCTCCTCTACCGCTCCCGGGGGGGGGGCATATCTAAAGACTCCTCCTCTACACACATTAGGAAGCGAACGGCCACAGCACCACTCCCAAGCCCACAACCCTCCGCCCACCTGGGTTGGGACCAAGCAGACGGCAAAGCCGACGGCCAGGCACAGAGAAGTCAGTGCGGCCAGCAGGATGACCCAAGGCATGCACGCCACCCTTTCCAGTGCCAGGGCTCCAGACATGCCGGGCGCGCCACGTCTAAAAGAGAGGTTCCGGAGGCAGGGACTCAGGCTGGGGGTCCGGCGCATGAAGAGGGCGAACAGCAACCAAGGGCCGGCGGCCAGTGTGCTGACCAGCAGGCGGCTGGGCCCTGTGTCTGGGCCGGGCAGGCGCCGCCGCAGCGCCTGCCACCGCTCCATGTTCCCCGATATGATCCAGCTGGACCACCAATTCCAGGGCTTGAAGCTGGAGAGCGTGAAGTGAAGGACAAACAGCTCATCCTGATGTGGTGTTGGGAGGAATGAAAGGAGGGGTGTGAGGGGTGCCCTGAGTGTTCCAGGTGGCTTGGGATGTAGATGTTGCACAACTACAGCCCCAGGTATGTAAGGCAGTCTCAGGCGCAGTCTCGCACACGGGGGCAGTGACTCGCTGACCCATCTGCGCTTGGAAACACATCCTCCATTCAGGTCCCTGGCTCGGTGTTGCTGAGGAGATACCCACCCAGCCCCCACGATGCCCTGCGAGCCCACCTCGGGCACCATCCATCGGTTGCTGTTGAGCACATACAGGCCCAGGTCTGCATTGTACTCTGTGGGAAGCCTGCCCATCCTCACACGGGCCGCCGCGCCTCCGGTGGCATTGCCCGGAGGCGGCCGGGCCCAGCTCTCGCTCAGCAGCCGGCCCCTGCCAGGGTCAAACAGGGGGGAGGCTGCAAATCCAGAGAAGTAGGCGTTCAGGAAGCCCTGGTCGCCGCCGGTGTAGCTGGGGGTCTGCTCGATGCGCGACATCATGTCGCTGAACAGCTGGGCCTGGGGCTGCAGGACCATGACCCCGGAGTTCAGCCGCTCCGAGTGCCGCATGACACCACAGAGACCGTCGCAGAGGAAGAGGGCATCCAGGTTACGCAGGGCAATGGTGTCAGCATCCAGGTACACCACTGTCGGTGTGGGGGCCCGAAGGAATGGCATTGGTAAAGTGCGCTGTTGGCCAGAGTACTCATGTGAATATTCCCTCCATCATCCGTGTGGGAGACTGTGCATGCTGCAATGTGCACGATTGGGTCAGCCGTGCTCCTTGAAGGCGTGCAAGCCTTCCATGGCCCATGACAACGCATGCTCATCCCTCAGGCCGGTACCTCGTTCATACTGAGTGAGATTGAATACCAGCAGCTTGGTGTAAACTGCCCAGAAACGGGGTGGAAACGACCCAGAGGCCGTTCCTGTCCACAGTCCAGGATTCTGAACTGCATCGACCTGCACAGAATGGACAGGTCTCTGATATAAGGCGGGCCAGCACCATGACAATAGCACCACATCTAGTTTTCCCACACGCACGAGGAACCCTCGCATGGACGCGACACGCAACCAGTCCCCGACAGATATTGAATCGCTCTCCGACGCCGCGCACCTCGTGTACGATCCAGCCATCCTTCCTCAACACGTTCTTCGAGAGGTCTGAGACGTGAGATCCAACCACGACGGCCACCAAATCCCTGCGGCCGAGAAAGTGGAATAGTTGCGGACGCCCCTGCGGGTTAATGAACGGCATGAGTTTGATAATGGGAAGGCACACCGTCCTGTCCCAAGTACCTGGTGGTTTGAGACTCCCGCAGTGACTGGCCGAGCACACGCATTCCCAGTAGGAAGTCATCCCCATACATGAGGGAGACGTAAGCCTGCTTATGTTTCGTCCCGGCCTCCGGCTTCCCATCACCAAGGACTTGAACTGCATGGACTGTGCAAAAGACCATCAAGGCAGCTAATAGGTTGAGCCACCTCATAATGGACCCTCGAGCTTTCTATGACCAGGGCGCAGAGGATGACCTCCCGGGAGACTGCAGATTGTCACGGTCGGGTGGGTGACCTCGGGACACCAATAATCCCCCACGCGACGTCCTGAGCGGGAGCCTTCACCAGGAAGTCGAAGTCAGATCTAGTATGGAGTGGGTCTTTGAGCATCGTGGGGTCTTGAGATCCTGTTTGCGCAAAAATTACGTTGCCGTGCGCATGAAGACCTCGCGCCACCCCGATCACGTAATTTTGATCATGGCGCGATATGCGCGCTGAACTAAAGCCAAGTTGAGCTTCCGTGATGGGCGAATTACGAGGAGATGGTAATACTGCATTGCAATGTCCCATCCTAAGAGCCTGTCAATTAAATCTGGTGGTCTGGCAGGACTGCTCTCACGGCTGGAGGACGGGCACGACCTGCACATCTCGAAGAAACTGGAATCGGTGCTGAGCCTGTGTCAGGATGATGGCACATCCGTACACAGCCACCACTCGGGTGGAAATTCCAGGGCAGCGGGGCCGTCTCGCATCGGGGAACCTCGATGGTCGGACCCATGCTTTCCCTCTTGCATCGTCGATCATCATCACTACGGACAGCAAGTGCGACCTTCCGAGAGTCAAAGTACGTCTCTGTGTGAGAAGAGGCAGGAGAAGAAATATGACAATGCGCGCATGCGCGCGCATGCGTGCCGGGAAGTGGCTGTGGCCAGCCATCGCTAGCAGACGGAGACCCCCTGATCAACCCCCCGTGATGGTACACAGCCTTGTGCGACCTGCTGGAGCAGAGCCGGACCTTTGCGTCACCCAGTGCCGAGGATGACATGGCAGTGGCATGGGGATTGCAGGACTGCCTGGTCTCCCTCAGGTGACAAGATCAATGCACAGGGGATGACACGCCTGGTGCACTCTTCGCAAACTACGCAGTGCCTGGGCCCAGTCCGTCACAACCATGCCCATTTCACTCCCACAGGGGGTCGCTCTTCAGTCCAGTGCCCAGTGTGGATACAGTGACCCGCTTGCGTGCCGGGATGAAGGCCAGGGTTGCACGGGGCTGGTCGATGGAGGCCCTGGGGAGAGGGGTCAAGCTGGCGAGGGAGGGACGAGCTCCTGAAGCGATCCCACACTACCTCAAGGTGAGCGCTATGCTAGCCAGATTGACACTGGGTTGTGAGTCCAACTGCCTGCCTTGCTTGCCGCGACCTCTTTGGCCTCGGTGGGGGTTCCGCATACCAAGCCCGACAGCCTCACATCGGCTCATGCAGCCCAAGGTCGCAGCGGCAATGCTGGCCTGTCTCGACAGCTGCCCAAGTGCTCTGCCTTCCCCCCCAGGCCCTGGAGCTGGACCCGACAAACCCCGACGCGCACGTCGCGCTGGGCGCGGCCCATGCCAACGCGGGAAGCTGGCAGGAAGCCGCCGACGCCATGGCCGCCGCCCTGGCCCTGGACCCGGACCACGCCAACGCCCTGGCCTACGAGCGGCGCATCGCCCAGCGGGCGAAAGAGGAGGGCGTGGCGCTGACGACTTTGCGGCGCGCAGGGCAGCCAGGGCCCTCACGACCGGGCCCGGAGGGGTTGCGGCCGGTCGGGGAGGCGCCTCGGGCAGCCTCCCCCCCTGCGCCGAGCGATCTGCAGGACGACGATGCCGTCGACTGGCCCCGCTCGCCCAGCCCCGAGCGCGGGGAAGGGCTGGACCTGAGGAGGGCGCTGCGCATCGTGAAGAAGCATCGCCGCCAGAAGGGGGGCGCACAGCAGTACGCCGCTGGTGGGGGAGGGGAAGGCATGCGCACTCCATGCCCCTGGCGTACCTTGTGCTCCACCCGCAGCGACACACGGTGCTCACAGCGGGTTGGTCTCGACCATCACGCAGGGGCCACAAGACCAAGCACAAGCGCAGGCACAGTAAGAGGTGCGCATTGCAGGTTGTCGATGGCTCTCGATGGCATGCTCCTCCTTGGGCCAACCAGTTGCTGTTTCTGTGTGCGACGCCTGGCTCGACCCTGGCTCGTCTCCTCCACATCCCAGCAGCCGCAAGCACAAGCACCGATCTGGCGATTGATGACCGCGACACGGCTCGCTCAAGCTCCGGCGGCAGGGACCCCGGTGGCGACCAGGATCTGGTCTGCCACCGCCGACAGGTCGTGCTCGGTGCTGCTTTCCTCGAGCCGACCCTGGGACTCCCCGGGCAGCACACCGGTGTCCTCCGCCAACCTGTGAGGGGGTGTGAAAGAGGGGCAATGGCTGTTGAAGGAAACCAGACTTGGGAAGGGCTTAGACTTCATATCAGAGCACGGTTTGACATGGCAATGGTGCATGCAGGGCAAGCCGATGAGGCCCCTCGTTCCGCACAGCCCTTGCTGGAGAGGGCAGCAGCCACCTCACAGTGCATCCCTTGCCCTGAAGACTCAGCGCGGACCCTGGCCCACAGGCGAGCTGCCCACCCACCGACGCAGGGCCGCTGCGCAATCGCTCAAGCTCTGCAACCCAGAGGGTGCTGCATCTGCGCCGTACACTCCGGACTGAAGGTCCCGGATCTTGGATCGCAGCGCCTGGCAAATGGGTGGGTATCATACAGGGGGTTGCTGGCTGAAATGCAACGCTTGATTCTGGCAGCAACATCACTGGCCCCTCCAAGCCAGAATATCCAACAATCGGTCAGCGCAGTCCCGATATCTTGTAGCTTCTCAACCTCATTCCCGCTCACACATGCCAACCGACCTCCAGGTTCTGGGGCTGGCTCTTGGCAGGCAGCGCAGGCAGTCGGCTGCCCGCATACAGCTCCAGGAGGCTGGAGAGGCGCAGCCCTGGGCCCTCCCCCACCGCCCCCGCCGGGCTGCTCGACTCCAGGCCGACCCCGAGCGTGAGGAGCAGGGCGGCCAGCAGCGCCAGTCCAACCCTGGGGGGCGGCAGCCAGGACTCGCTCGTGTCCGTCTGGAGGATGAGGAGGAGGGAAAGCGGGACCAGCGGCACGGCCGCCTGGCGCAGCACCGGTGCGGCCGCCGCGGCGGCGCTCGCGTAGCATTGCCACGCCCCATACACGTTTACGATGGGGCTGAATATCGTGCTGGTCGCCAGCCGCCAGACCGGATCCTCGGCGGGCTGTTCTGTGGGTGGGGCGGCGCCGCCCGCCAGCTGTGGGACGAGGGTTGGAGAGGTGACAGTGGCGCTGAGCTTGGTGTCCAGGCAGAGGGGCAGCGTGCGTAGTGATGTTATGCGACTGCTTCTCTGCACTGAAAGCAAATAAAAAATCTCAGCAGCCAGCTCTGTGATGTGTGCACGGCAACAACCCAGCGTCCAAACATCAGCAGCATCGGGCAGACTCTCAAGGGCGACCCCTGTCGCATACTGCAGCCTGCACCTTGTAGTACTCGTCCAGAGCCCGGTGGAAGCCGCGTTGGCCCATCTCCTCAAAGGTCAGCTGCTCCCCTGCGCCGAAGGATCTATCGCGCTTCAGCACGGCGGGCAGTGATGGCTTGCCTGCGGGATTGGGGGGAGCAAAATGACCAAGGCGGAAGTCATGGCTGCAGTACAGGGATCGTAGCCACAGATAACAGGGTTCCACGCACCCAAGGGTGTCCTCATGAGCGGTTATGAGCTTGGGCGATGAGCAGGCTGGAGGATGTCGGCAATCGCAGGATGGTTCCGAGATGTGTCCCGCAGGGGTGTCCCGGCCTGGTGGGTGCGAGCTCCAAAACGAGAGGGCTTAGTTCCCTTATTGATGCTTGACACAATTTGACAACTAACTAAGACTAATCATGCACTCGATGTCTGGTTTCATGTCGCATAAAGTACGGGGTTGATTCCATTTCTTGATCGCCACGGAGCGCCTTTCCGATTGGGGTTTCGATGTCACCCTAAATGAAGTGCCGTCAGGTCGGGCAGCAGGTTTCTTCCCATTACATCTCCAAAACCGCTGCTTAAATGTATGCCTGTGAGACATGTAGTTTATTAGCCAAGCCGTTAGTGGACGTGCATCGGTGTGTCGCGCATGGCACAGACCGTGGGACCCCCCTCCGGCGCCTTTGGCAGGGAAGGGCGAGAGCTTTCGCCTCATCGCGCAGTGCCCCTGGGGGATCGCTATCACCATCGCTGGTTCCATGGTGGGTGTGGTGCTCGGAAACATCTTCTTGAACCCCCTACGCACTGGCATGAAGGACCCAGGGACCGTGTCTTGCTCATATCGAGTGAGTTCAAGCTCCCCCACACCTCAGCAGTCGGGAGCCGCGCGGCCACATACATGCGACATCAGCCTGTCAACAAACAGCATCCATAGACTCTGCAGCATCCTGTTATGGGTGTGGTGCGGATGTCCAGACCCGGAATCCCGCGGCGGCTGGCTTTGTGCCCCCTGATGTCCTGGCCACCAAGGCCCGCTTCCACCAGTTGGACCAGCTGCTGTGCACAAGGTAGGTGTTGTCGGATTACCTGGAACTCAAGCTGATTCTCTTTCAGTGGATTCCTGCTTTTAGTCATGGCCGGAAGGGAGGATGACGCCCCGCCCCCCTTGTGCTGCCTGCCACGGGAACAACACCATCCCCCCACCCACCAACACACATTTGCACACATTGTCTCCAGGTGCCAGGGGCTCAATCACGGTGCCCCCATCCCAGGGGTGGCTGACCTAGCAGTCCAGGCAGCCGAGGACGGCTCACGGCTAGTCACCCCAGAGGAGCTGCGGAACAAGATCATGTGAGTGTGCGAGTGGGCATGACTCCAACAGGCGGAGGAGTGAACGCTGAGGCTAGATCTGCGACCATGGTGGGCATGCTGTGCAGGAAGCCTTGCAATGCCCGAGCCAGTGGCCGGCTTCCAAAACCGGTGAGCGGTTCCAGCAATCACGGACCATCTCCTTCACACGCCCTTCTTTCCTCTCCTTCCGAAAGGCACCTGCGCACCGCCAAGGCCTTTGTCGTGCTGCTGGTGGACCTGGTGGACGTGTCTGGGACGCTGCTGCCCAGGCTGCGAGACATGGTGGGCGCCAACCCGGTCGTGGTGGTGGGCACCAAGCTGGACCTGATGCCCGCCGGGGTCAGACCGGACCAGCTGGCCACGTGGCTGCAGGCCGCGGTGGAGTTCAAGGGCATCCGCCCCGTGGCTGTGTACCTGGTGAGGCCGGCGCTGGGCGCAGGGTGGCGGGGCGCTGGGACAGGCCACACGGTGCCTGGCGGGGCTGGGACATGCTTGCTGTGTTGGATGACGTCCCCTACCCTCACTGCTGCTCGTTCAAACATTCCCGCAATGAGAGCAGGCACCCCCTCATACTCCCGCCCTTGGGCACCACGCAGACCAGCGGCAGGACCAATGCAGGCGTGGCGGCCGCCGTCGCCGGGATCCGCAGCGAACGGCAGGGCAGGGATGTATACCTGATCGGCGCCGCCAACGCCGGCAAGTCTGTCTTCCTTCGAGCCATGGTCAGGTGCGCAGGGCGTGCGTTTGTCCTTGAGGCCAGGTGGCTGCGTGACGAGGCCCTTGTGTGCGAAGGCATCACTAGTATTAGGCTCCTCTGCGGGGCGCACAGCATCACTCCTCATACCCACTGGGCTTGCCAGCTGCAGTGTGGACCGGCCACTGCATGCCTGGGGATCGCCGCTGCGCCCCCTGGCTCATGTGGGAGCATGCCCTCCCCCCCACGCACAGGGAGATGGCGGACATGGGGAGCAGGTCGTACGACCCTGCCGCCATAGGGGCTGGCCGGCGGCTGCCCACCGCCTCCGGCATCCCCGGCACCACCCTGGGCCTCATCCCCCTGCCCGTCTTCTCCTCGGGCGGCTGCCTGGTCGACACCCCCGGCGTCCACCTGCACCACCGGCTGCCACACGCGCTCAGGCCGGAGCACCACGCCGCCCTGGCGCCCCGCGGCCGGCTAAGGGGGCGCGGGGTGGCAGTGCCACCTGGCGGCGCCGTGCTGTGGTGGGGTGGCTGCGTCCGCCTGCATGTGGCGCCCCACCGCGGCCAGCACGTGTCCCTCACCTTCTTCGGCCCCAAGTCCCTGCACGTGGCCGAGGCAGGCGGCGGCGAGGAGGCCGCTGGAGGGCTGGCTCGCGGCGCCCCTGGTGCCGGTGGTGTGGGCGCCTGCAGCGATCGACCCCCGCCCCCGCCCGCCGACGGGGCCTGGTTCCGGGGGGGCAGCGCGGCGCTGCTGGAGCGGGGCCTGTCGCGCCCCCGCCGCCTGACCAAGCCCCTGGCGCCCGGCCAGCCCAGGGCCATCGCCGACCTGGCCGTCTCGGGGCTGCCCGGCTGGGTTAGCGTGCACGGCAGCGGGGCAGGCGAGCTGGCACTGGAGGTCTGCGTCCCGGCCGGCGTGGAGGTGTTCTGGAGGCCCCCCCTGCCCGTGCATGTACCGGCTTGATCGTAGTGAAGGACTTGACAGGCTGTGATTTGTACGACCGAATGTTCGACAGGTTTGGGGAAAAGGGCATCCCTTGGATCAAGTCTGAGCGTCCTGATGGGTGCCAAAAGGTATGGGAGTGAAAACAGTGGTGGGAGGAAACAATGCCGAGAACGTGTAGGTGTCAAAAATATCAGGTACAGATGGGAGGTACATGTTGTAGGCTGATAAGCCGCCATCATCATAGGATCTGAAAGGCCGAGGCAACAATCACCAGACATGCGCAGCCCTGATCCTCTGAGGAGGGAAAGTAGCTGGTGCGCCGGCGCGTCCCCATGGTACACCACCACTCGCTATACGCTGCAACCTTTCAGGGGCGGCCGCCTTCGTCCCAGGGCGACGGCGCCACCATGAGCATCTGGATCTCGCTCCCCTGGCTGCTCCTCCCACTACCGGGCGGCGGCGACGGCTTGGGGACGGCGCCGCCGGGCTGCGCGCGCCAGCGCAGCACTGCGTCCTGCACCAGCACCTGGGCGATGTTGACAGCCAGGGGGCACATGATCATGACCGCCGCCAGCTCCAGGGAGGGGCGGCCCGCGAAGGCGGCGTCCAGCCCGGCAGCCAGCCGCTGCAGCAGTGGGGCGCACGCAAAGATCTGCCCAGGGGGGTGGAGGAAAGGCAGTGTGAGACACTTGGATGAATGGCTGCAGAGGGGCATCGGGGCCAAAGTATTGCTGCAGCGATGTGCAGGTAGAGAAGACAGGAGCAGGCCGGATGCAGAGCATAAGGCACCCGCCTCACAACCCCTCTAGCAGCTCCTCGACGACGCACGATGGAGGCGCAGGCGGCGCGCGCGCCGACAACGCACATGACCCACTCCAGTGCCTGAGCGGCCCAGCGTTCCCAGCGTGGAGGGGTACCTGGAGTAGGAGCGAAAGATGAGTGATGTCCAGGTCTCTCCAGCGCGCCGGTGTGACATCGACGGAGGTCTCACGACATTCAGAGCCTACACACATAGCCGCTGCATCTAACAACCTCTCGGCACTCACCATAGTCGCCACAGGGCACCAGGACCTTGAGGGCCCCGAGAAGGGTCTCTTTGATGTCCACAGCGCCCTGCCCTGCCTCCCCGGAGGCCACTCGCATGATGATCATGTGCAGTCCCAGGGACAAGGCCATGCCCAGGGTTGTGTCGGCAAGAAAGGCAAAGAAGTACCAGGAGCACTCGGAGGAAGCATGGCCGTTGGGGGTGTGCGCGATGAGGATCGCTGCGGCAACACCTGTCGGGGTTGGAGGGGCGGCTTCAGTCGTGCTGACCCCAGCCAGTGGCCCTGCATCCCGCAGGCACTGGAAACTCCACCCTGTCGACCCCTTACATTGCATCAAGACATACCTGATGCATGAGCAGCTAGCATGCCCACTCCCTGCTTTCCAACATCCAGGCTCCAGACAGAGAGTGGTCGCTGAGGCTTTTCATACGACCTGTGCTGGGGGTGGCTTGCATGTCACGTGGAGATGGCAAGGAGCTCACAGAGGCAGGGAAGAGTACTCCAAACCACCCACATGGTACGCAGACTCGTGCACCACCTTTTGAGGAGCAGGGAAACCACCGCCAACAGGGCGAGGAGGCCTTGAGCGGCGAGCGCCACAGGCCCAGTCAACAAGTGACACTCATGCTGCGGCCCGAAGGGTGGCATGCTCCTCTCTTCTTGCAGACTCATCTATTTCTACAAACGTTGATAACGTTGCCGCAGCTCATCTGGTAGCTGCCGAGGGCCAAGTGCAGACAGGTTGGGGGTGCATTCCGACACTGTAAAGGAGCCGGAGCCCCTCGAGTCGATATTGCTCACATCAAGTGGTGGATGCATCAGTTGAAAACTTGCTTCACGAGCCTTAGTATTCAGTCAGCAATTTCATTGTTTCACATCGCGACGTGCCTCGAAAGGGGTTCTTACGCGGTCAGAGCCATCGCCAAGCCCGAGTCAAAAGGAACGGCATGCCACGCTTTCTCTTCCTGTTTCCAGAGCCGGCCTTGGCAAGGACCTCGGCGTGTTTCTCACCTATCCCTACTTGAGCCCTGGGTTATTGCCTCTCCATCTCTTTTACCTACCTCCGCTCTTGTTGAACGGTGTTACTCTGACACCTGAGTAGCTCCCCAGTACTGCGTGCTCACCCTTGCGCTACCCCGCCTCCAGCTCATCCGGGTCGTTATGTTTGATTTCTTTGAGATTCTTACCGCTTCATCGTCAGAATTATTGTCCCTCTTCTCACCCTTTTGTCTGGCCGCGCCGCAGCAAGCTTCCGCGGGCGGGGCCCATTCAGTGCGCGCGTCCTCCTCGGACCCGGTCCTCAGACGACCGAAATTACCTTCTGACACAAATCCCATCCTTACGGTCAGATATACTCTGCCGGATCCTCTGACCCTTTTCCAGTCCAGCCACAGACATCGCCCGGTTCTCCCCACCACTCTGCATCTCCCCATACCACACCGTCCCCCTTCGGATTGGCCGACTGCATTTGGCAGTTGTTACGAGGGTCTGCCACCCCACATCCACGGGCGGATCCTTGTCACTTCCCACTACCAAGGTGCCTGGGTCTCTGTTGCCCACTGCATTCGCGCCCACATCCACCATCGATGAACATCGTCAGCACCGCTGGCAACCCCCGCCCCATCCTTCATCCATCATCCCTCACTGCGGAGGAGGATGTGCACAAGATGGCCTTCAGAACGTATCTCGGGCACCCTCGAATGTATGATCATGCCTTTTGGTCATCTTAATGCCCCCGCCACCTTCCAAGCCCTTATAAACTTCCTATTCAGTGCGTTGCTGAACAGGTTTGCTCTAGTGCACCTCAACGGCGTCTTGGCACACAGCCAAACTCTTGACGACCATCATCTTCACCTCCGCCATGTCCTTCAGACCTCTGACTCCACCCATCTCCATGCCGAGCCCGCCATGTGCAACTTCACCCGCGCTCGCCTCAAGTTCCATGAGAATGTCCTCGACTCGCGCGGCATCTTCACCGCCCCCTCCAAAGTCAAGGACGCAATCAAGGAACTCTTAGCGGGTGCGGTAAAAATCGCACTTGGATGGCTGCACGTGGAGGTGGGGGACGGCAAGAATCCCGAGTACCTGTCGTAGGTGGCGGTGATGGTGTTGAAGATTGGGCTGAACACCAGGATGTCGTCGAGGTCCACGGCAACAAACTTGTTTTGCAACGCGCTGAATAGGGTGTTCATAAGGTTTTGAAACGTGTCAGGGTCGTTTGTGAGCCTAAACGGTAAGGCCAGCCACTCGTAGGGACCGTTACAGGTCTCGAAGGCCGTCTCGTGCTCGTTCGTGGTCGACTCCCGCCCGCCCGAGCATCCGGGATGGTTTTCAATTTCAAAGTGTTTGGAGGAAATAGGTTCTGTCTAGAGGATGCGGTGAAGCTGCAGCCTTCGCTCTAGAGGAAGTCGTGTACGCGCTGTGTGGAGACGTTTGCCTGCGTTACGAGGGTTCCATTGCAGCGACCGCGAATTGTGGCCTCGGTGGGAACCGTGTCGCCTCGGCGAACGAGCCCTCGGGAGGCTGAACAGCATGGGGCACTTTCCGCATTGTCCACCGGCTAAGATACGGTATCTGAATGTCAACAAGGTACTCGAGGACTTCCCGGCAATCTGTTTGTGAGTTTTCGCAAGTCTATACCCGAAGAGAGCCGGCAGTCCTCCAGGGTAAGCCACCCAGCCGCCCACAATCCCAGTCCAGGCCTCATTCACAATGCATGTCAGGTCAGGTCAAGGCGTCGTTTGCCATGAGGATGCGCATCGGGCACGCACAGAGGGCAGGGCAGGCGGGTGGCTGCGCCACGGAGCGCTACCTCCTCCCGTCCAATTTGCCATACGGCGTCCAGTGTAGCCTGGAGACGTCGATGTCTATCGTCTTCTGGTTGGCGATGGAGCGCATGTGCTCCTCTATTATTTTCTGGGTCACGCTGATGATGTGGTCTCCCTTCCAGTACTGCGAGGATTGAGATTCAGGGTGGAAGGGGGTGTGGTACCTAGCCAGTTGAAACGATGCAGCCTCATCAGGACTGGTGCTCGCCAGTTTGCACGGCGACATGCACCATCCCTCTGCCCGCTCCCCGACCGAGTCCGTGCAGAATTCTCTCCCAACCCTCTGCCACTTTCTTCCCGGCCTCCCTCGTTCCTCCATCCAGACACCGTGCCACTTCCGCCATTCTTTCGGTCGTACCGCCGCCCCCGCCCCCCCCCCCCCCCCCAAACCGCGCTCGGGTCGACCATTACCTGGCCCTACTTCACCAATTCCAGCGATGCTCGCGACTTCTTCGGACTCATTGATTTATTCCGGTGCTTGAAATCCCACTCTGACCTCATGTTCGCCCCCCCTTACCGAGCTGTCGGCGAAAGTACCTCGCTCTCCAGGAACCCTGCCGGCGCCGCCGACTTTAGAGCTTGACGATACGCCCTTTCTCCTTGGCTCCTGTGGTGGATAGGCCTATATCCAGCCTTGTTCAATAGGGGAAAGTGTCGCCTCGAAGCTGGTACCATTGCAACTGTGCTCCTAATCCAGCGCACTTTCCTTTGGGAGGCACGACCAGGGGATTTCTGCTGGCAGCCTCAGCCTCATCCACCCCCTCCGTTCCGAGTTTCTCTTACCTGATCCCGGACCATGCCTCTACAAGTCGCGCAACAATCACGGTCAGGCATGTCTCCGATGCCACAGCAACGATATAGCACCCATCGGACACTGCAGTACTGCTGGGGCTCACCCTTCCAGGCAAGGCACTCTTCAGCATGGTATCTCTGCGCTTTGATCCTATCCACCAATGTTCGAAACTGGCAAGCCCACTGCCCTGTGCTGATTGACAATACAGACGTGCAGGCCGGGTGCCGTACTGTGCTTGCAAGCATGCTCAACAAGGGGAAGAAAATACACACTCTGGGCTCACGCGATCAACAGAGGCGAGGTGTCCCTCGCGCAATCAGCCCACGTCCAGCGTGGGCCGTCAGAAGAGGTCGGGGGCAGGTCCCCCCGCCCCCACCCCACCCAGCAGCACCCCCGCGCTCTCCGGCAGCAGCACGGTCAGCGCGAGGAGGGTGATGCCGAGGGCCAGGGCCTGTCGCGTCCCGCTCACCCCCGACACCTCGTCCTGGATCCAGCCCTCCGACTTTCGCTGGCACACCAGGACGTAGAGGCCAAAGGGGAGGGCCAGGGGCCCTCCCAGGGCGCCAAAGCCCAGCAAAGCATACACCACCAGGCTGGAGAAGGCGAGCGCGCCCTTGCCAAAAGCCGCCTGGGTGACGGTGACGGGGGAACGTGAACAATGGCGTGCGAGACTCGTGGCGTGCGAGACGTTTGGCCCAGCTGCTGCCTTGAGCTCAGAGAGGCAGCAGGCTTGTCCCTCGCCGGCCCTCCAACAAGAGGAGCAAAGTTTGCTGCCGAGCTCCGGCAGTAACATGCCAGTCAACAGCCCCCAAGAGCTCACCAAGGTGGTCCGGCCGCCGTCCAGGCAGCCCACAGGTAGGGCGTTCAGTGCGGTGTTTACAATGCCCGCCCAGCCGGCGACGAAGAGCGGGGAGACGTACAGCGTGGGCTGCGCGAGGGCTTCCTGGGTCAAGCCCAGGTTGCCCAGGGTGGACAGCAGGAGGCTGCCGTGGAAGAGCGCGGCGGGCACCGGGATCAATCCAGGCTGCATGGAGGGGGGGGGGGCTGGGTGGAGAGGGAACGGAGGAATGGCTTGCTCCCCGACAACATCCATTCCGTCCCCGGCCCCAATGTCCCTCTTGGAAGGTGCCAGCCTCCTGAATTTGAGCACAGTAAGGGCCCCCACCCGCCCTACTCCGCACAGCCCCTGCAAACGCTTGCCTCGACGACGGCTCCGCCGTGAGAGGCCTGCAGGCCTGCAATCATGAGCGCCAGGGCCGTCGCCCCCCCCCCCAACAGCCCTGCCGCCGCCAGGTCGAAGAGATCAGTGCGGCTCCGGACCAGGGACGCCAGCTGCCGGATGCTCCCAAAGGTGCCCAGCGCGGTGCTCGGCACCAGGAGACTGGCGAGGGTCGGAGGAAAGAGGGAAAGGTGTGCTGTGACAAGCAAGGAGCGCCGCCACCCCTGGGAGTATGCCATGCGCGAGCGTGACCTCAGGACTTCAAGTGCAAGTGTGCCTATAACCCCCCCCCCCCAATAAAAAACGGGCCCGCAACAGACAGCCTGGCCTCCACGCACGGTGCCTTCAGCTGGATGCCACGCAGACGGGCCACCAGGGAGTGTCCTGCATCGTGTGCAACCTACAGCGGCGAGGAAGGAGGAGGGCATGGTTCCAGACCCGGGAAGATCAAGAGAATCAGGCTGGGCATGCAAGCCAGTCTCGAGAGACTACTGCTGCACCGTGGAATCATGGCCCCACAAGTCCCGCACCTGTGGAATGAGACTCAGCGCCCCCACAGACACGGCCGCCGTCAGGAAGGCCTGGGGGTCGAATCCTTCCAGGCCCGGCGGCAGCGCATCCCCGCTGATGCTGGAGGGGTTGGCCAGGAAGGCCAGGGTCTCCTGCGGCACAGGGAGGGTGCAGAGCAAGAGCTTCACATGTGCATGTTGGCGGGTATGCACAGACCCTATCCTGGATCCATGGCCTGGTTTGAAGCCAGAGATTGAGGGCCATTTCTTGCAAGCATACCCCCTCTCACCTTGGGTAGGAAGAGGAGGGAGGAGGCGAGCCCGAAGCTGAGGGTGGATGCAGCTGTCAGAGCCACCAGCAGCACTCCCACCCATCGCTGCCAGGTGGCGGGGGGCGGGGGCACTGCGGCAGCAGCGGGCAGGACCTCGAAGGCGACAAAGGAGTCCAGGCTGCGGTCGCTCTTGTCCTCATCGGCCTTGAAGGCCGCCTCCACATCCAGGATCACCCTCAAGACGTACTTTCCTCCTACAGGGAAAGTGAACAGGACAGGCACGGTGGGGAGAGGGGGCTCGAGAGGATCTGACGCAGCTGGAGGACGGTGCAGGTTGCGAGGCTCTTGCATACCATGGCGTCAAACATCCTGCAGCCACCCAGGCCCCGGCCTCATCGCGCACACCCGCGCCACGTAGCGCACCGTATGCGTCGTGCAGGCGCTGCATGACCTCAGCCACCACCTTTTCCCGCTTTCCCCTGAGGTTGCCGCGGAACATGACGCCGCCCTCCAGTCCACTGCTGGGCAGGACGTCGGTGACCCAGAAGGTGTCGGGCCCAAAGACCTTGGACTTGATGTCACTGATGCATGGGAGGGTAGAGTGTGGACCGTTGTGCCACAGCGCCATGCCGCAGCGATTCCGGCAGCGGCTGCTGCTGCTGTCCTGTTTCTTGAAGGCACGAGCAGACGGGCTGCCCTCCCAGTGTCACACACTCAGACCGGACTCCCACCCACACGTGCTGGCCCATCAACCCCTCAGGCCTCGCACCGACCTGTAATCGTCCTTGTCGATGCCGTTCTTGGACCGGATGAGGGAGTTCAGCAGCTTCTCGACCTGGCGCTGCAGGTCCTGGCCCCCCGCCTCCTTCTTCTCCTTGTCCTGGAAGTCCTCCGACTCCGCGAGCTTGCGCGCCTGCTCGATGACGCGCGCCAGGGTGTCCTCAATCTGGGACGCCACGGCGCCTTCATCCTGAGCCTTTGACCGGGCCGCGTCAGCGGCCCCAATCTTCTCCAGAACCTGCTTGGATGCAGACACTTCGATGGCCGGCATGACGTCCTGCGGTCCGTACGGCGACGAGGGAATTGTATGACCTGGTGCACCTGGAATCCTCGGCCCAGTGCCATGCTGGGTGACGCCGACCACTCGTGGGGTGATATGAAAACAGGGCCAGCTGGACCCATCAGAGCATTCATGTCACTTGACAAAAAGCCTGCCTCCCGGCAGCAGCACCTCCCACCTGGTCCTTGGAGGCTGCCTTCTGGTCCTCCACCCCCAGCAGCTCGTCCAAGCCGCTGATGGTGGACCTTATGCGGTCGGAGGAACGTGAGGAAGCCCCCTCCTCCCCAGAGTTCTGTGCATTTGTGGGCTCGCTGCTCTGCAGAGCCCTGCACCTTCCCATGGCTCGTGTGCCGCACGGCCCAGAGCCAGGGAGGAAGGGTCTGAACTGGTGGCGGAAGCGGCGAGGCTGGAATCCGGCACTCGCGGCGACGACTCCCACCACGTCATGTCGGGTTGCAGTGCAAAGGTTCGGTCGCATTACGGTGGTCATGCAGGCTCTTGAGGCAGCAATCCGGAAGGTCGAAGCTGGTGCGGAAGATGTGCCTGCCTGTCACGGGCCGGACAACTGGCTGTGCTTCGTTATGAAAGTCCCCTGTCCACCAAATGCACCAGTCGGACGGCGCATGCCAATATTCACATGCAATGCTTGCAAGCACCCTGCCGGTTGATGTGTACAAGCGGGGCCCACATGCATAATGGACGTGTAGGATCTGCTCACTTTCCATCGAGTCCCCCGCCCGAATGATCACGCCAGGTGGATCTCGCAACGCAACCGATTGATCTGGCAGTGCAGTTTCAAGAAGCTCTGATTATACATGTGCGAGTAAAGATCACAGAGACAACTGGGTCCCTCCCGCTATCGCGGTATGGTGGCGGCATGGCGGAGGGATGGTGGAGGAGCCCGGCTGTGCAACCACACCACATAGCTCGCGACGTGATCCGGGACGTCAGACGCAAACTTAATGCCCCTGGGTAAGCGTATGTGCAATGATTTGCGCAGATAAAACAATGCGACGCCTCGCCACTCGGGAATGCGCCTTGAATAAGGCCAGTCAACCCCCCACCCCCCATTGTAGGGATCTGAATGGCGTTGCGCACCAGCTCGCTCGCATCTCCCCCAATGAAACGATATCGGAGCAAGACGCCGATGCGCTTGTGTCCAGTCTGCTCGAGTATCTGGCGGAGTGCCCCCTCAGCACTTGGAATGGGGCTGCCGCAGTGGTAGCCCATGCCCGACCCTTCCTGGCCAGCAGTCCAGCGAAGCACAAGTTGAGGAGAGGCATCCATGATGCCGTCCTGCTCAGGGCCCCACGCGAGTCGTCTGCAAGGACAGGAGGCCAGGGCGGGTGCCGAGAGCTGCTACTCCTCCTCGTGGCTGCCGAGAATCTGAAATGCTCGCCGTCAACAGACCATGGCAGCTCTGGCGACGCCGTGTCTTGCCAAGATGCATGCGCCGCGGCCTTGGTGGCAGCCTGCCGAGCCGCCGGCCTGGGCGATGGCTGCCTCGGACCCGCTCTGTCAGCGGTGCTGGAGCTGCTGCAGACGTGCCTGACCCGCCCCGGGGCCAGCCTGAGCTCCAGCACTGCAAGCCTGCTGAGCGGCGCAGCGCTGGAGCTGCTGGACCCAGCAAACGCAGGGCTGCTGGAGTCCACGGGCGCCCCCCTCAAAGCAGCCCCGGCTGCCGGCTCCTCCCCAAGGCCTGTCACACAGAAACTCAGTAGTAACAGCAGGATGTCTACTGCAACCAGCGACAGCGAGGGGGAGGGGCTGGTGGGGACGCCCGCCGGGATCAAGCGTGCGGCGCTGGTCTGCCTCCAGGCGGCGGTGAAGGTCGACCCGCGCTCCTTCCACCAGCACTGGCCCGCGCTCCTGCAGGGCAGCAGCGTCCCCGGGAACCAGCAGGTGGGATGTGGGTCGGCCCGGCAGTCACTGGGTGGGTAGTTATCTTTGGCTGACCCCCAACAGGGCACTCGTCGCCGAGCAGCCAGGCAGCTGCAGATCCCACGCCTGTTGCATGCAGGAACTCCTCTCCTGCTTGATGATAGGCATGCCGCCTCCCAGCGCTTGCATGCTCTGCCACCTGGTGCGGTCTCCAGAATTCACATCCGACCCCCGGCTGCCCCTGATCTCCCCTGCCAGACTTCGTCCGTGGTCAGCGCGCTGGCACACGACGCCTCGCCCCGAGTCCGCCTCGCCGCGGCCGCCAGCATCGCCACCTTGCTGCAGGGCGTCGCGCAGGCTGCGTACTTGGGGCTGGCCGAGGTGGCACCGGGAGGCAGGACGGCGAGGTGTGTCGATGGGTTGAGAGGAGGGCAGCGTCCGTACCTGTCCCCGGCATGGGCAAGGGCTGCAGGCGTCAACACATGGTGTGCCAACATTGCAGCGGGCCCCAACCATTCTGAGCAAATCCTGATCCCCAGATCACCCTTTTATTCCTCCCCCCCCCCCCCCCACCGCTTCATCCCACTGTCTGAGCGGATGGGCCACCTGGTGACACGCCTCCACTCCCAGCTGCTGGCCGCCCTCTGCTCAGAGAGCCAGGCCCGCGTGCGTGCCGGCACGCTGAGGGCGCTGGGCACGCTGGCGGTGGGCAGCCCGTACTCGCGCCTCCCGCCCGAGCTGGCCAGCGAGACTCTCGAGGTTTGGGTTTAGATTGGGAAGGCAGGAGGAGGGTGTGGTGTCAGAGGACCAGAACTCTTAGGGATTGGCTGCGGCGTGACCAGACCGCAGTCTAACACCCCCCCCCCCAAATACCTACAGGCCGTCCTCTCGCGGCTCACTGCGCCCCCCCCCACTGCTCAAGACCTGCCGGCTCTGCTCACCTGCCTAGCCGCGGTGGTGTGCCACACCGCCGGCGTGCCCTTCCCCTGCCCCGCCATCCCCGCCGCCACGGCCGCTCTGCTGCGCCTCGCCGCGACCTCAGCACCCGCCCAGCAGCTGGACGCCCTGATCACACTGCGCGGCCTCGCGGCGCGAGAGGGCGGGGCCCTCGCCCCCGTCCCCTCGGCCCTCGAGTCGCTGCTTGCAGCGTTTGCGCCGCACCTGCGTGAGGCCAGCGGCGCCACCGCCCAGGCCGCCGCCCAGATGCTCCGCCTGCTGGCCGACGTGGCCGCTCGGGACGCGCAGCGCACCCAAGCGGTCTTAACCCTGATCCGTCGAGCCCCTGCGCTGCATCTGGGCGCCACAACCCCACCACCGGTGGCCGCGCCCGAGGTGCGGGCGGCGCTCTGCACGCTGGGTGCCGCCCTGTGGCCCGCCGACGCCGAGCTGGCGGAGCGCTGCGTCCGCGCGGCACAGGCAGACGACGCGTCGGCGGTGCGCTCCGCTGCCGCGCAGGCCGCGGCGGGATTGGTCGAGCGCTGCAGGTCGGAGCAGACCCCGGCCGCAGCGACGCCGGGGGGGCATGGCGAGCAAACGCTGCGTGCTGCGCTGGACGCGCTGGGCACGCTGGGCCGCGACCCGGTGCTGGCAGTGCGGCTCGCCGTGGCCCGAGCGCTGGCGCCCGACCTCTGCGCCTGGCAGCCGGCGCTGCTGGCGCTGGCGCTGGCCCTTGGCGCCGACCGGCACGAGAGGGTGGCGAGCCTGGGCTTGGAGCGCGCCGCCGCATCCCTCCGGCAGCGAGTGGATGCAGAGGGGCGGGGCGCGGCGGCACGAGACGCACCCGCCCTGGCGGCGTGCCTGGCGGGCGCGCTGCGCCCGACCCGGCCCTTCAAGGTGCAGTGGGCGGCCTGCGGCCTCGCCCGGGCCCTGCTGGAGGTTGGCAGCAGCGCAGGTGAATGCGTGGCCGTGCCAGCCCCGGATCTCGTTCCGCCACTGCTGGAGGGCGCCCTTTCCTCCCCCAGCGAGCGCACCCGGGCGCTGTGTGTGGAGCTGCTCAGGACGGCCATCCCCCAGATGACGGGGGGCAGCCTGGTCCTGGTCCTGCAGCGCCTAACAGGGGCGCGCCAGGGCCGTCAGCTCGCAGGCAAGGTTGGGGGGGGTGGCAGGGGTGGTGCAATGGCACAGCAGTGGATGCATCTGTCTGCGTGTGACTGTGTGAGTTGGTGAGAGACTTGGGGCTCAGGTCTTGGCAGGCATGAACGTTTGCCAAACATTTCCATTCTCATGTCGTCCTCCAGGGGACACTGTTCAGCGCAATGCCCCTCACTTGCAAACTTCCCAAGCCAATGAGGAAGCAACACGTCCTCCTCCACTCGCAACGAGCTTTGAGCCAGAAGAGGATGTCCTGATCCGCCTCGTCCTGAAAAGAGCAGAACACCTGGGCCTGGCGGCATGGGGACTGCCCTGCTGCACTCCTACAGACCAGTCAGCACAGGACAAATCCGCACACAGCCCCACAATGCTCGACTCCATGCTCAGCGACTGGCTGCGCCAAGCAGAGGATACGCACTCCCTCCAAAGCCTGGAGGTTGCCAGGCGAGGACTTGACGCCCTGGCCTTCTCTAAAGAAGGCCAGGAGGGCGAGAGTGGTCCTTGCAGCATGCCGTGATCGGACCCCTACTTTCCCTGCCCCTCAGCATGCCCCGGACGTCTTCTTCACGTGTATTCCATGCAACCCTCCTTCCGTATCGTCAGCTAGATGGCTTCAAATCTCTGTGGCAACCAAATTTGCTCACCCCTGTACACAAGATCCACCCGATGCTGGGTCTACAGGCAGGCACAGGACACGGAGCAGTTGCATACTCTTGCCATCATCAAGCGGCTGCCAGTCATGTTGAGGCTGCTTCGTCGCCTGCAGCCGCAGCAGTGACATCCATGGCCGCCCTTTCCTCCTGATTCGACTGGTCAGGGGCCGATGGGCCCACTGCGGCGCCCCCACCAGCCGCAGTCCTGCCCATATAAGCCTGCTCCAATTGCACCTGCAATCAAAACACGCAGAATGGTGGGTCATATGTGTGATGCACAGATGGCACAGATCGGATGGCTACTATCATTTTGAAAGCAAGGGTGGTGTGCTACAGGAGAAGGGAACTGTAGCCAGGGCACAGAATTCCTGTCAGGATGGCATCAACCACCTTCAACTTGTTTGCACGCCTGGCACAGAGCTGGAAAACTTCCAGTCATATGCATTCGTGGGCGTCTCTGGGGTCACCTGGCTGCGCGGTGCGCTGTAAAATGACTCATGACCCATACCAGAACAACTCCTTCAATAACATCCGCGACACTCACGGCCTGGTTCATGGCAGAGAGACGCCGGGATGCAGCCATGCATCGCTTCAGCACACCCTCCAGTTGCTTCAAGAAATCGACTATTGGGTGCAAGGTGGGAAAAGGAGTGCAACATTAGTGTGCTGGTAGAGGTGTTCCCCTGTTAGGCTTTCAAAAGCTATGCTTCCTGGCTCTCTTTAGATCCCTTCTGGACAGATACAATACCTCAGAAGTCACCTTGCGAAGGGGACGCGTCGCCAAACCTTACTGTCCCATGTTCTTGGTCAATGCTGGCAGTCAGCTCCCCAGAGTCCACCATCCTGCGGCATGAGAATGCAGTCCAATGATGGGGGTGCACTGGCCAGCTTCTGCCTACCAAACCTTGACAGAAACTGATCCTTTCCAGACACTGTCAGGGAGCGCGCAGCGTTGAAGCAGGCACGAGGAGCTGAAGCCTGTTCAGTAAACACATGCTATCGAGCCTGAATCCTACCTCAGTATGAGGGGCTCCACCTCCCGTACGTCTAGTGACAGCTGAACGAGACAGTGACGGGGAAGAACAAGTTTCTATTCTTGGTCCTTATTTCCACTGCAAAAGTGTCAAACGAGGATTCCGAGAACCTGGCCCACCACCTCACATCCACTTCACAAGACATGGGCAGAGGAAAAGAGCCCTCACCAGCTCTGCAGCCTTCTCAAACGCGATGGTGGTGTACACCTTGGTCAGTCTGCGCACCGCCCTCGCCTTGGAGGCCTGCAGCGCCAGTTGCAGCAGTCCCCAGTTCCCGTCCTGGGTTTTGTGTACGGGGCCAGGGGCAAGTGCTGTTGAAGGGCTGGAGGGACGACGACTGCCACAATGGGCAGGTTCCTGCTCAGCAGCAAGGTCCGCATCATGCTGCTGCGCCCCGCAATCTCCGGGGGAGGCCAGCCAGCCACCCGAGTGCAATTGAGAAGCAGTGTTTGGACAACCACGTGTGCTGCAATGCCTGAGCTCGCCAATCCAGACCCCCCTCTCCATGCGCTTCAGCACCTGGATGAAGGCAGGCGCCGACGTCTCCAGCCAGGAGGCAAGGTCTGGGAGGGGTCCCACCGCTGTCAGGTGCCGGCCAGCAGTCAGGTACAGGGCACACTCGGACTTCACGGTGCGGCTGAGGATGGGCGGCGCGCTCTTGGGGAGGACACCAACACTCGCTGCAGGGTGGTTGTGGAGTTGTATGTTCAGGGCTTGTGAGGATGACGGCGGCAGGGAGAATGCCGGGCAGAGCAGCATGGTGCCCTGCTCCAACAATATCCAATGTCTGTGCAAGACCATGCCGGGGACGGAGCAACATGCAGGCCGGCCTCACCCTTGTGCAGGACATGCAACAGCATCCACTTCTTGGCGGCTGCTATGGTGACGGCGCTGACCACCCCCGAGGGCACAGAGAGCGCACATTCAAAAAACCACAGTGCGCAAGCGTAGCGCCGCCTGAATTGAGATTGGAGGAGGGGAATATGTGGGATGGGGTGCCATGTACGGGACACATGTGCAGGCTCAATATTCTCCAGGCAGTGCTTTGACAGACCACTGTTGCCGCTTCAAGCACATCTGCGACGCTCATGTCCTCACTGCAGCTCACCTGGTGGTCTCCACCAGCCCTCCATAGTAGCAGTAGAGGAGCACATCCAGGTTGGTCGAACCAGTCTTGGAAGGATCCACTGCATGCATGCAAGTAATATGTGCAGCTTAGGGAGGTGTACCTGTGACATACAATATCTCCAAACATATGCAGCAAGTGCCGTGAAAGAATAGCTTACCTTCACGGTGAATCATTGCCTGGAGCTCACCCTGAGCCTGCAAGCCGGTCCAACCCAGCACACGAGCACCAGTGACTTACCGTCATAGGCTTCGTGCTCAATGAAAGGGAGTGCAGCATGATAATTCTTGGTGAGGATGCACCTGTTGCAAGAAAATATCTTGGGTATGAGTGCGAATTGGCAGATGTCATGCCGCCATGAACCTCCTCACACAATCTCTGCAAACTTGCATCCCACTGAAGCGGTATGCAGTGCATTGCCAAAGCGACGCAAGCCAGCTGAATAGTCATTCTGTACCCCAGCCTAACTCACAGCTGGAAAATGTCAGCATGCAAGGGGCTGATGTACTTTGTGCCAGGAATGAGTCGCAATGCTGCCTTCCGCAAGGTGCAGAGGGCGGACTTTCCAGCCCCTTCCCTCAGAGCCGCAGACTTCATGCGTCTGGCCAGACGTGCGACTGGTGAGGGACAGCAGCAGTGAGGTAGTAGAATGGATCAGGAAGGTGTCAGGCGGCCCCAACTGTGGATGCTTTCCGTCGTATCGATGCGACAAGGGGGAGTTTGCAGGAATACTACGTGCAATCTGTCCTTCCCAACATACCCAGGGCCTTGTCGATGCATCAGGCATACAACCTGTCTGCTCTAAAACCCTCTCAGCCACCAACTCTCACCAAGTGGCATGCTCAACTGAAGCTGGCTCGCATCCCCATTTTCCAGCAGGGCTACCTCAGCAGCCAAAAGGTCCATGTTCCTATGAGTGTCTGGGCTTGCTCTGCCCACAGCATCCCTGCATTGAATGCGAAGGAATGGTCAGCCTACATGCCTGGCAACCATACACCACATCTACCCTGCGCACGATTGCAATGTAGATATCCTACATCCTCCTCACACTCACAGCAAGTACAGGCATCCCAGGGACTGCACGCCTGGATCTAGGGACGCAGCAGCAGCCAGTAGTGTGTCGCGATCGCTGTTTGCCAAGGATTGCACGCATGCGTCGGATTCAAGAATGCTCTTCAGCTCCGTCGCATTCGTCGTACGAATGCGGGTGACAAGCTCCTCCATGGCAAGTGATCTAGGACTCAAAGGCCCAGCCCGATGACCCCTTATCGAGGGCAGTACGTTTGAGAGTAATCAGATCTCCAGTGTGAGCGCGATATATACACAGAACGCGGGCACAGCCTTCCAGTATATTAGGCTAATGATTTCAGCACTGTCTCAAGCAGGGCGCATGGCCTCTCAACGGCGAGGTCGGACTTGATACCTCCCCAATGCATATATGCCGCGCATAATGCCCGACCTGGGTCGACCAGATCTGCAGTCTACCGTCAGAATCCTCCCCGCAGCGTCTACCGAGGGTGACGTCCCCACCCTCCGCGCGCGAAGTGTTGCAATGAGGCTGCGTGTGTTTGTCCCAGGCACCGGCCAGCCTACAGCGCCAGAGCGGGAAACGCTGGGCAGTAACGCCGGAGACCTGGGCCGATTCGATCCTCTTCGACGCGACTTCTGTCACTGGGGCCACCGAGTTCAAGGCAGCATGGTGCGAGAGGGCTGACGCCGCCGGCCTAGACTGTGGGACCAGCCAGCCGTGACCACTGGGGTGTTGCCGGGGATAGCGACTGCCGGCGAGGGTGCTAGGCGGAATGGGCTAGTTTAGAATACACTCCCTGACCCTTTCGAGCGTTATGGTGATGACGCTGAGCCCGAGAGGTCCTCCGGCTGGTAGCCGGGTCACAGTCGGGTGGCTTACCAGCCTATCCCCCTCCACCCTTGCAGGAGAACAACCCCATCAAGCTCGCCATTGTGGTGAAGGTCATCGGCCGCACCGGCAGCCGTGGCCAGGTGCGCGGGGGAACGACCGCATGGCTGGGTGGTTGAGCAAGGACCTGGCCTCCCCAACTGAGTTTTGTCCTGCTCAATGCCTCGCCTTCCCCTTCCCTCTCTCTCAGGTCACTCAGGTCCGCGTGAAGTTCCTGAACGACCAGGAGCGTCAGATCATGCGGAACGTGAAGGGCCCCGTGCGTGAGGGTGAGCGAGGAGTGAATTGTGGAGGCGGAGGGATGGGCTGGGGTTGGGCTGTGGGAGCACCCAGCTGGCCTGCCTGGGTTGTCGCAACATTCTCAAGCAGGCTCATCCTGCTCAAAACCATGCTCCCCACCTCTCCTCGAAGGTGATGTGCTGACCCTGCTCGAGTCTGAGCGCGAGGCTCGCCGGCTGCGGTGATCGGCGCGCCTGCGTCGCACCTGTACCTGCTTCGTGCCCTGGCCTGCCCCGGGGTGCTTTGCTATGGTTTCCTGGGCAATGTAACCCCCTCCTCCTGCCACTCTGGTCCTCGTGCAAAAGGGACTTGGGAAGGATGCGGTGCGAACAGGTGGCTGCTGGCCTGAGAAGGCAGGGGGACAAGTTGAGCAAGACCCGCAGCTCTGGAGAACCTGTGATGTTGCCCGCGCAGGCCCCTTGTCCCCGCCCCGATGCCCGCGTCGCCACGCATGCGTGCGCGTCTCGTGCGCCTCGTGCACGGCAGGCCGAGACGGCCGCCGCTGCGCCCTCCTGTGCAGCCGTCGGCGCAGGCGCCGCACTGTTCATGCGACCGTGGAGCAACTCGCGGATACCGCCCTCCAGCGCGCGAGCGTCTCCCCCGGCGCCCCCCGCCTTTGCGTTTCCTGCGCCAGCGCGACGCCGTCCTCCGCGCTGGCCACCACGCCGGCGGCGCACAGCGCCACGCCCGCGTTGAGGTTCAGCGCGTCCGCCACGGGCCCCCGCCCCCCGCCAAACACGTCCTTGCAGAATTTTGGTTTGGTGGGGGGATGATTGATCATGTCCATGATTTTAAGGAGGGCGTCGAGCACCGTGCGACCGGTAGACGCCCCCGAGTGATCCTGCAGGGGCTTCGTTCTCCCCCCTCCCACCCACTCGGACCCCCTTTCCACCTCGAGTATGGCGGCGTTCAGCCTCGCGTCCCCGCCCTTGAGGTCCTCCACCGTGGCCCGGGGGATGCCCAGGTCCCGCGGCTCCAGGGAGTACTCCCGCTTCCCGGCCTGCGTCACCTCCACCACCGAGGCAGGGCCCAGCGGGGTCAGCTCGTCCAGCCCCATGGAGTGCACCACCAGCGAGCGCTGGGTGCCCAATCGCTGCGAGGAGGAGGGGGGGAGGGGGGGCCGTGGCGGGGGGGGGGTTGATAGCACTGACGCAGCAAACAGGGACTCCCACGCCCAGAGGATGCCTCTTGGCAGGACGGCACGCCGCAATGCACGCGTCTGCCCAGCTTGAAGGTTGCCTGGGTGCACATTCCCTGCACAGCAGTCCCTGCGGCGCCTCGTCGGCCAGTGAAACCACCCCTCCCCCGCCCAGATCACCATCGGACCCTTGCATCCCCACAACACTCTGGCGACTACCTGCAAGGCATCCGCCATGACGTGGGATATGCTGGGCGAGTAGACTCCGACCAAGCCATAGGCGGCGTGCGCAGGGTTCAGCAGTGGGCCCAGCAGGTTGAATACGGTGCGGATCTTCAGCGCCCTGCGCACCGGCACCACCGCCTGGACGTTTGGGGAGGTTGTCGGAGGACGCATGATGGATGCGGTTTCGTGCTGGGGCGTAGGCATCGGTGTGCCCGGGACCAAGGTGGGGAAAGGCAGGGGGGCATAGAACAGCAGGGTAGGAGTATGCAATCGAGTGCCAGAGCCAGCCTGTGGAATTACACACGGCAGGGCCTAGCAGCGACGGCCCACAACCATTCCCTTGCTCCAGATTGCTGCCCACCGCCTGGCCCCCACCGCGCCCGACCCCCTGCCCTTGTGGGCCGCAGATCCATTTCATCAGGGCCCACCTTCATGGCCGGGTGGAAGACCGGCGCGTACATGAAGCCCACGCCGACCTCATCGATACAGCGGGCCACCCCCGCTGCGTCCAGCTCCACAGTCACCCCCAGGGCCTATGGAAAGAGCGATGTGCGGAAGCGTGGGGAGGTGGAAGGAAGGTGCATGTGGGGTGCAGGCATGCGCAGCCGGGTTTCACCATGTGCAGGGGGCTGTTGTGACCTACATGAGCTCAGCCTTCCCTCGTCTTTCAGGCCCCTGGACTCACCTCCAGGACATCTGCGCTCCCACACAGGCTCGAGACGGAGCGGTTGCCGTGCTTGGCCACGCGCGCACCCGCGGCAGCCGCCACCACGCATGCCCCCGTGGAGATGTTCACGGAGCCAATGCCGTCGCCGCCGGTCCCCACGATGTCCACCACTGCGCATGCACAGGAGGGGCATACGCTGAGGGGTCGGGACCGCTGGCGGGGCCCGGGCCTGCCCAGGCAGGTCAGCACTCCCCATATCACTTTCCCGATGACCGCACCGTCGTGTGGCGTGTCCACGCGCAACCCCAATTCCAGCATGGCCTGCGCCAGTCCGGCAATCTCCTCCGCCGTTTCTCCCTGGGCAAGAGGAAACGGGGATGGGGGTCATGATCGCACCCCGCACGAGGCGGTTGTCCCTGGGAGCGGCCACATGAGACACCACAGACGCCTACAGGTCGATGCAGTGTGTGCCCACATGGCAATGCGGTTGTAACATGCGACGATGTGAGCCGTCCCAGAGCCACAGACCTTGGCCCTCAGGAGGACGAGGAAGGCGGCCAGCTGCGTGGGCGATGTTTCAGCAATCATGCCGTGCAGAAGGCTTTTGCATGCGTCAAAACCAAGATCCTCGCGGGCTATGAGCCGCTCCAGAGCCTGCGGGACGGGCGAGCCGAGGGGTGTTCTGGCTCGGGAGATCCTCAGCGGGGTTGCCTACAGGGAGAGCACCCCATCGCCAACCTCTGACCCTCCTGCGCCACGCACATGTCTGAGCTCCAGCACTGGCGCTCCATTTTTCAAATCAGACGATGCTCGAGCGGCAGGAGTTCGAATGCAGGGCCTCTGCGGGGGGGGTGATCGACGCAGGAACACACCCACTGGAGGTCTGCAGGCAGAGTTAATTGCCATGCCCACCACCATCCCGAGCGGCAGAGCCTGATGGTCTCCCGTTGTCTTTCGAGTATCTTATGCTGAATTCAGGCCTCCGACTGTGTCATGTCGACTGTCCCCGATTAAGTGCCGTTCGCTGCGCCAAGGCATGCGCGCGGCGGTCATGCTGTCCGATCACCCGGAAAAGTGGATATGCATCCATCCTTCGACACATGCAGCACGCGCTGAAAATACCCCTTCTGAGCTGAATCTGATCATTATTGTCGTGGGGATCTGCATTGGCTTGCTCCTCTTCTCTTGATGCAAGGGTGGAGGGTGGTGCCGGTGCTGTCCTGGCCAGTGCCTGGTCTCAGGCACCCCCTTGCCCATCGTCGCCATGCACTGCCCCTGAAACCATGGACAGGGCCATGCCAGCGCCCCATCAGATCATATCAGGAGCATGCGTCCAGGGAGTCGCCCCCTTCGCAGGCCATCGGGCCCATTCAGCACCTGGCCTGCCCCCCCTGGCAAGGCAGCCAGCAGGAGATGGAGGTGTGCGCTCATGGCACTTGCATGAGCTGAGAGACGTCCTGTCGAGGGGGTTCTTGGAGCTTTGGCCCCTCCTTGGACGACGCCTGTGCCTTGGGGGGACACGGGGCGGTGCCATGCACGTGTCGATATGCATCCTGGATGCCCTACATCAGCTCTGTGCCACCCTTTCCCGGCTGCACTCGACACCCCGCAGGCGCTCCACCAGCTCGAGCGGCGCCTGGACCAGGGGCGGTGCAGGGGGCGGTACACGCGGGACACCGCCGTGTGGTTCCTGCGAGACAGGCGGCTGGACGTCGCAGAGGCTGCCGGGAAGCTGGAGGCCATGCTGGACTGGCGAGCCCGCATCGGGTGAGCACCGCGGTCAACAGAGGCACGGGGCACGCATTTACACCGTGGTATTTGGCCCCGCTTTCGCATTGACAGGTCCCCTCTCATGCGACCCGTAACCTTCCAATCCGCTCGCCGCCGCTAGGGCGGATGGGCTGGACTGGGCCTCAGTCGCCAAGGAGGCGGCCAGCGGGAAGGTGTACCTGCACCCGCATCGCGACGTGCTGGGGAGGCCGGTGGTGGTCATCCACGTCAGGAAGCATGTCATGGGTGGGTAGTTCGAAGGGTTTTTTGGGGGGGGGGGGAGGGGAGGACTTCTAACTTGGGCATGCCCTTTCGGGACAGGCCCCAGCCACTTGAATGGGCTATGTGGGGGGAACGCAGGCGACGCAGATACCCGGCAAGGGAACGCACTGAGGGCTTCCAGCCAGGGGTGCTGCTCCCCGATGCCTGATGCTTGGTCCGCCGGGCTGCCCAGCAAGGGAAGCAGGTTGACCTGCCAGCACGACTCCCATGGTCATGAGACCCCCAGGTGCGTCCCCCGGCGCTGACAGCCAGCGGCTCTGCGCCTGGATCCTGGATGCTGCGCTGGCTGCGCTCCCACCGGGGCAGGAGTGCGTGCTCGGGATCTTCGACCTCAAGGGCTTCTCCCTGCAGAACGCAGATCTAGGCTTTGCACGTTTCCTGGTGAGGTGTGGCACGCCTTCTTCTTTGGGAGTCTGACAGTGGCTGACCCTTTTTGTGGCAGTTCAACCACGGGAAACCTGTTCTGTTTGTGCTGAGTGATGGGGCCCATTATGGTCAAGGTGTCCATCATGTCCCTTGTACCTGCAATGTCTGTATGTATCAGGGTGTCCGCCCTACGTTTCCCTGTTCCCAGCTTTGACACAGCAATCCACCCTCCACCTCGAAGGTCGATGCGCTGTTCACTTATTATCCCCGGAGACTGGGCCAGGCTGTGCTGGTGGATCCCCCCTGGGCGTTCCAGCCGGGCTGGTCTGTTGTGAAGCCGGTACGCGGGGGTGCATCTTCCGCACGTGCGGCAGCTCCCGGACTTTAAGTGCCCGGTGATCCGCGTCTTTGCCCTAGCCCACTGGGAACCTCATGAATCTGTGCCCCGCAGTGGCTCGGAAAGTATGGCGACCTGGTGAGAGTTTGTTCCGCGCGTCAGGTAGGAGTCGAGTACTTTCAGCCTGGCACGGCACCAAGTGGCTTCGGACCATCCTAGCCCAGACGGATGGGAGGCATGCCAACTCGAGCACCTTCCGTGTAATAATATAATCGATTGGCATGCGCTAATTCAGATTTCGCATGGCTGTATGCCTGAATGTGGAACGTCTGCCGAAGGCGCACAGCGTGAGGCCCGCGACCCTGTGGTCGGCAACCCTCGGTCGCTTTCGGCCAGCCCCAGGATTGCTTTGTAATGACTGTGCATAATGGCAGTACAGGCGCTCGCTCGCGATCTATGCACAATCGACTCCTTCGCTATCTCTGGTCGAAATTCAGAGCCGGGGGACAAGCTTTCATGAGTTTCCAGATACTGTAGGGCCTGAGCGACAGTTCCCATAGGGGCCCCCTCCCGAGGACCCCGGGATCCCGTTTTCCAGTCGGGGACGAGAGAGCTCATCGCTTACGTGCCCCCGCTGAAAAGCGTGTCTGCGTCATTCACATCTGCTAAATCCGTCCTAATTAGGCTTTGTGTGGCCATAAAGGAGGAAGTTTTGCCTGTGTGAGCCGCGGGCATCCACTATTATTCGATTCCCGACAAGGCACTCTAGGGACCATGTCGGCAGGACAGGAGCCAAACACAGATGCGCAGGATGCTTACGACTCTTTCGACTCGAAACAGCGTCGCAGGAAGAGGACGAAGCACGGTGAGCGGGGTGGCGAGGTGGGTGCCTGCCCGGTAGGTACCCATCCCGGCTCACGACGGGGCAGGCTCACGCGCCCCATCTACTCTCGGCAGGTCGATACGTCGCTGATATTACTTACGAGGAGCTATCTCGATGCTTTAACATGGTGCGGGGGGAGCAATTGTTTTGGACCTCACATGCCCCTTTCACGCGGTGCCCCAAGTTCCAGCCATGGCAGCTATTGCGGATGCGCCCGCATCCAAGCCAGCCCCGTGCGGTCGATAACCTCCTATATTTTCCTTGCTTTGCAGCCAGCGCTGCAGGCGTGCGCGGAGCTGGGCATCGGCCTGACGATGGTGAAGCGCCTGTCCCGGAAGTATGGGATCATGCGCTGGCCCTACCGTAAGAACAGGGCGGAGCGCAGAGTGGCCGGCTGGGACGAACAGCATGACATGGCCAACTCTTCTGACCTGGGTGAGTACTAAAAAGGAGCTCATGGGAGGGGGGACTCATGGGTGGTGGGTGTACAGCATGCCTCGCCTGTGCACCCCAGTGAGTGGGCCTGCATGGAGAGCCATGACCCCCAAGCTGACGGGTGCTGGTGGGTGAGCCAGCCAACTGTACGCCATGCCCAAGCCCTCGCCATGCCCAGCCTGTGGCCTTTGCTGGTCCGGTGCCCGAAAAACTGCACGAAGATGGCCCCTCCACATGCACACATGTGTTGTGTCTGGCGCGAGCCTACGTGCCGTCCTCGCCCCCATGCCTTGGGACCCATCACACATACTCCCTCCCTGCAGACGTGACAGTCGGTCTGTCTGGGGTGAGCCTCCCCTCCCTGGAGGCCATGCCTTCCAGCACGCCGGGCTCCGGCGCTGTGCCCGCCCCAGTCGCCCAGGAACCCCGGGCCCAGGGCGAGCTGGTGGACCGCCGGTGGGCCTCCTCCGACTCGTCGCACGTCAACTACCACGCCGTCGCAGCCGCAGCCAGGTCCCCGACCGCCCCCGCCCCCTCCGCGCTGGGCTTCGGCGCGGTGGTGGCCGAGGCACTAGCCCGCGCCCAGCGAGGCGCGCGCCCGGTCGCCCCCGTCGCGACGCGGGCCGTCACCTTGGACCGCTGGGCGCCCCCTCCCCCTGCCGCGCGCCCGACCGGACCCCACCCGCCCCGCGGCCGCGGCGCGGCGCTGGGCGTGCTGGCGGAGCTGAGCAGGTCCCATCCCCAGCTCATGACCCAACTGGTGGATGCCCTGGCCGCCAACCAGGCCGGCCAGGGCTCCGCCGGGCGCAGCCCCTCGCACCAGGCGCCGCCTACGGGCCCGGCGCAGCTGCTGAGGATCCGCACCGGGGTCACGCCCGCCTCCCCATTCTTGCCAGACACGGGCACATGCCCGCTGAGCCTGGGGGCCTCCCAGCCCAGGCCCCGCCCCGCGCCCTTTGGGAGCAGGCGGTCGGCCTTCTCCGCGCTCTCGCTGTGAAGCCGTTGCCCCAGCAGAGTTTTCTCTCCTACCTCTGTCATATCTGCCAGCAGCCGCCGCACGTGACGTGGCACGCCCCCTCTCCGCTGCATGTTCCGACTCATATATAGTGCCTGGTACTCCACCCTCCAGCCCCTCTCCACCCTCTCTCAAACACTTCCCCTCACCTTGACGCCATGCGCCCCACAATTAAGTGTGTTTTCTCACCCCCTGCGCTCCACAGCGCGCCCTTGAGTGCTCTTTCTTTTTCTTCTTTGGTGTGGGTGAAGTTCTTCCTTTGCTACCTGGAAAGGACACTACCCTTGCCCCCGCTGCTGCTGCCCCCACTTCCATTGCTCCCTGCGGCGAATGGAAGGCTTGCACAAGAGGCTGACACCCTGGGGTATACCTTCCGGACCCTCTCATCTGCAAAGAATCCCCTGCTTTTGGCAAACTACTGGAGGAATGTGCCTTCAGGGTCATTAGATTGACTTTATCCTCCCCACATTGGAGCCCCCTTCAACCATGCATAGGTTGGAATGTAGGCACCACATGATCCTACCCCTTTCTCTTTGCCATATTGGCGCAGCCCTGTAATGCGATGAAGCGCAACGGGTGCATGAGCCTTGGTGCCAGCCCAAGGCAGTGATGCATGGCAACAGCAGAATATCCGCCATGCCTGAGCACTGAGCAAACCACATTGTCCCCAGACATAGTCCGAATCCCCAGAGAGAGAGGCTCACACTGTTCTTGTGTGCAAGAATTGTCTCGTACATGCACTAAGGGCAAGTGGGGATGAACCCGTGCACTTGCGCGCTTAGACCCCGGACTGCCAACACAGCCAGGCGGCAATGGCTTGCCAGAGTTGTAAATCGCCCCCCCGCCCTCCTTCTAACCCTCTTTGGTACTCGGGAGGGCACGACGTAGGCTAAGGTAGGCACTCGCAGGTCGTGCCGGAGAGAGAAGCATAGGCGGCGACTGACACACGGAGGCAGACCCGGTGTCGCGAGAGCTCGGCCCGCAGCTCTGACCCGCCCCTCGGCCCGACGTGCCCACCACAGATGGCGAAGGACAAGAGCCGCAGCACGGAGCTTGTCTCCCGGGAGTACACCATCAACCTGGGCAAGAAGCTGCACGACATCTCCTTCAAGAAGAGGGCGCCGCGCGCACTCAAGGAGATCAAGAAGTTCGCCTCCAAGCAGATGAACACCTCTGATGTGCGGATTGACATCAAGCTGAACAAGGCTGTGTGGAGCCAGGTACGCGAAGGAAGATGGTAGTATGGGCCAACTCTGGGGCAAGGGGTGGTGCAAGCGGGGGCGGCATGCATTTCCCCAAGGGTGCAGAGTGAGCGCATGTGACCGGAACGATGTGGTGTGTGGCAGAGTTGGTGATGGCAATGCACAATGTGCTACATCATTCGCTGTATGCTGAGTTGGAAGAATGTTAGGGTGGCAAACGGCTGCCGACGGTGGTCTGACTCGCCCCCCTGACTCTCCCTTCCTCGTCCTGTCCCCGAACAGGGCATCAAGAACGTGCCACGGCGCCTGCGCATCGTCGTGCAGCGAAAGCGCAACGAGGACGATGATGACAAGGTGGGTGACCGTGTGGGGCGGGAGGCAAAGGTGCGGCATGGACGGCGCTTCGCCTTTCTGCTGACCGCATGCCTCAAGGCACGCTCTCCTCCCTCCCTCATGGACACTGCAGGAGCAGCTGTACTCTTTTGTCACCCTGGCCGACGACCAGAACACCAAGGGCAAGGGCACCGTCCTCCTGGATGCCTGATCTTGCCGCCTTCGCCGTGCTTTCCTTCTGGGTGCCCGGCCTGTAATTCGTTCGCACAAGGGTGCACCTGAAGTGGGTGACAGGCGGGGCAAACCTTGAGGCCTGGGAGATGGGACGCTACGAGCGTTCGCCCATACTGGACAAGCTCGGTGATACAGCGCGTTCCAAGGCAGTTTTGGTCCACTTGGAAAGGGCATGTGACAGCCTTGGCCTGCTGAGCGCCATGTCTGGTGTGGGAGTTGCGTTGTAGGACACCCGACATCGAGGCCCTTGGGAGTACGACATGTCTTCCCTGCTCTTGCACCATGACGCGCACAGACTTTGGCCCAGGAGTTCGCCAGCAGATTGACGAAAGCATGCTGCCAGGCCACAATAGGCCGCCCCGCGCCTTCCAGTTACCATCGCCGACAGCACTGGCGTCCAACCCAGCACCCCCTGGAGCTGCCTTCAGACCCGAGACCAAAGATTCTCCCATCCCCACCTCATTCCTCACCTCCCACATTTCCCTCACGCTGCCACTCCCCGCACCCCAATGCGACGAGGTGTGCGGGTCCACCCCCTCGACCCCCCCCCCCCTCCCTGGACTGAGTGCGTTACAGGGGCGACCAGCGCGGGTCCGGGGGCTCAGAAGCGCAGCTTGGTGAAGAACCACCTGTTCTTCCCGGTCTTGAACTTCTCCTCCAGCAGGGCCTTGGCGGCCTTGTTGGCCTCCTTGCGCTTGGTGGAGTTCTCCAGCGCCTCGTTGCTGACCACGCCCTTGAGCTCCAGGTCCAGCGTGTAGCGGGTGGGCATGAGGTGGGTGTAGTTCACGGCCTTGATGAAGGTCTTCAGGCTGGAGCGCCGGGCTTGGACCTTGAGGGAGCTCTTCTTGGTTACCTGCGAGGAGCAGAGAAAGCGGGGGGGATTCGGGCCAGGCATTTGCAGGTCCTGAAGATTCACAAACTACAAGTTTCCCGGCTCTCCTTGCATTACAGCGCACAACCATTGGAGCCCATGGGTGGGTGGCCAGCCCAGGAACCAGCTCATTGCAGGGGGCCAGCCATCCGAGAAGCCCTCCTCCTCCCCAGCCCGTCCCGCCCTGCTTCCCCGATTGCGCACCTTGCGCGGCTCTTTGCTCAGGCCCAGCACGAGGGCGTGGCCGTAGGGGCGGCTGGACGCACCGTCATCGAAGTTCTTGACGATGACAGCCTTCTTCCCGGCGTGCCGCCCGGTCAGAAGGATCACCACCTTCCCGGACTGCAAAAACGCATTACGGAGGAGGTCTTAGTAGGTATTGGGATGCTACACGGTGCATCCTGCATCCTCCCCGACACGGGACCAGCACCCTCCGGCGCCGGGGGCCCAGTCGCCAGGTGCTCCAGGGCCGTCCGCGCCCTTAACCGCCTCCCACGCACCTTCAAGAACTTCACCATGGCTGCTGTAGCTCTGCCTGCCAGACTCCAGCACAGAAAGAGACAGGGCGCTGGCCGAGTACAGTAAAATGGCCGCCCCGAGCTACCCGGGTCAATTGGGCCCCCAGCTGGCACCCATGGCCCTTCGCAGTGCAAACATGCAGGTGACCACGAGGACTGGTCAGATCCATCTAACGCCCTGCATTGTCACTGCTGAGGCTGCATAGATATTGGACTTAATCTCGAGATAACAGGCTCCTTGTCGGGGGGCATGCTGCCCTCTTGCGGGGTGGGGCAGAGGCACGCTGTCCTTCTCCCGCAGGGCCCTCTCCATGCCAGCATCACCCTCTGTCGAGGAGTACATCCCAGACCGCACCTCCCGTCCTGCGCTGGAGTAGGGTACGATGGGAACAGACACAGCTTCCGGCCTGGACCCCCACCTCGGCCCAACCGTGCCAGCGTGGCACGGCCAGCTGCTGGCCCGGATGTCGTGTCCACCGCTCCCGCCCCCCCCTCGAAGGGGGGCCTGGCCCAGCGGGTCATCTCCGGATCTCTGCTGGCTTCACTGGCCCTCGTCATGATCGGTGCCGGGGGCTGGCCCTTCGCGAGCCTCGCCTGCCTGGCTGCCTGGCAGTGCTCCAGGGAGTACGTGGGCCTGCTGCAGGCCTCCGGCATGGCCTCCGGTATGGAACCCCCCAGCAAGCTGACGTCCAGCACAGTGACCCTCTTCTGCGTCGCCCTGAACGTCTGGACCGCGGCGTCCAGAGGGAGGGGCAGCACGCCCCTCGCTGTTGCCGCCTTCTGCCTCATGTTCATGCAGCTCGTGGATGCTCACAAGCCGCGCTTCGCACAGCTGGCGTCCACCGTGTTCGGTCTGATATACTGTGGTGAGGAGGGGGGACCGTGTCTGTCGGTGTGGAGGGAGAGATGAGGGGTGGTGACAGGGCAGGCGTGCCATGGCACCCACCAGCTCCTGACCACAGTCCGCCCCGGCGCATGCCTGCGCGTGCAGCGCACCGCGCCCCTGAATCGGTCTGAACCCCCTCGGTCCAGCTGTGCGCCTGACGCATGCGTGTGGTCCTCAGCCTGTCAGGGCTGTCACCGAGCAAGAGGTCTCCCTGATCCTCGGCCCTGCAGGGTACCTGCCCAGCTTCTGGCTGAGGCTCCGGATGCTGGACGTGCCGGCAATCAACTCGCAGCTTCTGCACAGCTGGCCGGTGAGTCACATGTGGATGGAGGTCGTGACTGGGTGGGGTGGGCCTCGCATCGCTCTGGGGTGTCTGATCTCAGCGGAGAGGGCTACCCTGAGCCCTGGGTGCTGGCTGCCCGTGCCACAGTCCCTCCCACCTGTGCCTGCTGGGTATGGTGATCCCCCACACGGCAAACCTGTCTCCCCCGCCTGAGGCCAGGCCGCTCAACTCCACCACCATCCCATGCACCCCCACAGGTCTCCCTGGGGGGCTTGAGCCACGTGACGGTTGGCCTGGTGGCCACCCTCACCACCGTGGCATGCGTGGTGGGCGCCGACACGGGGGCCTACTTCACGGGGCGCGCCTTTGGCCGCACGCGTCTGCACAGCATCAGCCCCAAGAAGACGGTGGAGGGGGCGGCGGGGGGCCTGGTGGCCTCTGTGGCCGTGGCCCTGGCCTCCTGGCGCTTCCTGGGCTGGCCCAGCGGCCCGGCTCAGGCGGCGGGCCTGGGCGCCCTCGTCTTTGTCTCCTCGGTGGCCGGAGACCTGATAGAGAGCGTGATCAAGCGTGACGCGGGGCTGAAGGACGCCTCCAACCTCATCCCCGGGCATGGCGGGCTGCTGGACCGCCTGGACTCCTACCTCTTCACCGGCGCCTGCGTCTACTTCCTCATCACGGCTGTGCTGCCTGGCTTTGGAGTGTAGGCTCGCCAGGCTGGTGCCAAAGACCGCACCGGGGGACACGCGGAAGCAAGGCCGGGAGACCGTGGTGCCCCTCGCGCAGCGAGGACGACTCCCGCAGCCAACCCTGAGGCGCGCTGCCCTCCACCCCGCTGGCGAGGCGCTCGCCGCGGATCATTATTAGGGGGCTCCCTAGCTGTGCCGCATCTCACTGACCGAATAACACGTGAAATTGATCGTTTCACCGCGACGGACAGAGGACCGGTTGACGCCGCAAGAGGTAACATGGTCCGGCACACAACCAAGGAAACGCCGCTCCACTGCTGCTGCGCATGCTGGGGTCGCCCCTTCCAGCAGGAAACCCAAACCCACGGCCCGGCTGCTCCCACCAGTTTTGGAGAAGGGATTGTACGGCAGCCAAACCATACGATTCGACCTCGGATATTCTGCCCGGGGCCAGTACGCCTGACCTCACAGCTCCGCGACACAGAGAGACTCCAACGGGCCATGTCGGCCGCTGCTTTCTTCAGGTCGGCACCCTGCCAGCGGACCGGGGGCGAGCCCTCCTGCAGCTATGCTCCCTCTCCTCAGCGAGCCTCGCATCGCCGCTCCGCTGCACGTCCCCGCCCTGCCCTGCGCGCACGGGCTTCCGCGGGCGGCCTGTCTTACAAGGACGCCGGGGTGGACATCGATGCTGGGAACGAGCTAGTCCGCCGCATCCAGAAGCTCAACCCCAACATCGGGGGCTTCAGCGGCATGGTGCCCTTCGGTGACTCCTTCCTCGTGGCGGGAACCGACGGGGTGGGGACCAAGCTCAAGCTGGCCTTTGACGTGGGCAAGCATGACACTGTGGGCATTGACCTGGTTGCCATGAGCGTGAACGACATCATCACCTCGGGTGCCAAGCCCATGTTCTTCCTGGACTACTTTGCGACGGGGAAGCTGGATGTGGACACCGCTGAGCAGGTGGATGGAGGGGTGAATCTGTGAGGATTACCGTGTGTATGGGGTGTGGTCCTGGTCAGGGTGTCCCTGAGCATGCACCTGCATCCCCGGTCCCGCACCCTCAAGCGCACCTGCATCCAAACCCATCCGCGGCTTTGTCCCCACCTCGGATGTGGTCTTGAGCATGTGCCACAAGACTGGCACAGATTTTATACTGCTTGCCCCCCCTTCTGTCCCCCTGACCGGGGACGACCATGGGCATTGTGGCATGATCCCTGTGGAACATCTTTCGTGATGAGCACGCAAACCTCCTTCCTATCTCCGCTCTGCATTGGGGTGTGTTGCAGGGCAGGCCTGCCATTCCTTGCATGATGGTTCCCGTACAGGTGCTCGTGCCCATTCCATTGCTGATGCCCATTGGCCCCCCCTCCCCCTGATATCCCAGGTCATCAAGGGCATCGTGGAGGGATGCCGGCAGTCTGACTGCACCCTGATGGGGGGCGAGGTGAGGAGGCTGCTGGGGAGCCCGGTCGCTGGTCATGCATGAGGTCAGCGTGCACCTGCCACCAGCTGCCTCCCTGCTCTACGCAGCACCCTGCTCCCTGCTCCCTCCTCCTTCCCTCGGCCTCACCAATCTTCGCCTCCCGCAGACGGCGGAGATGCCGGGCTTCTACAGCCCCGGCGAGTACGACCTCGCCGGCTTCGCGGTGGGCTCCGTGCTGCAGTCGCGGGTGATCGACGGCAAGCGCATCGCCGCCGGCGACGCCGTGCTGGCCTTGCCCTCCTCCGGCGTCCACTCCAACGGCTTCAGCCTGGTGCGAAAGGTGCTGGAGGTCAGCGGCACCGGCCTGGGCGACGCCGCGCCCTGGTCCGACGACAGCGTGGGGCGCTCGCTGCTCACCCCCACCACCATCTACGTCCGCGACGTGCTCAGGCTGACGGAGGCCGTCGACGTCAAGGTCAGCCTGGTGAAGGGGGGGGGTGGAGAGTGGGAAAGGGTCCATGCAGGGACACCGCAATGTGAGCAAGGGCGTGCTGGGCGACACTGCCTCCAGTCATCCGGACCAGGTGACCAGTACTTGCATGCCCCCCAAAATCCATGCGCAGGGCCTGGTACACATGACAGGGGGCGGGTTCCCGGAAAACATCCCACGGGTGGTGCCCAAGGGCCTGGCCACCCGGGTCAGCCGCGGCTCCTGGGAGGTGCCCGCGCTCTTCCAGTGGCTGCAGGAGGTGCGCATGGGGCGGGGCGGTGTGTGTGTGTGCGTGTGGAAGGCTGCGGTGGGGAACCCTGCTGTGTGCCCCTGCTTGGCGGGATATGTGTGGGGTGCGATGGAGCCTCGCTTGCTCATATGTGCTTCCCTGTGGCCGGCTCTTGGATGGGCAAGGGTCCCCCTCCCGTCCTCACCCATGTCCCCTCTGCGTCCTGGGCTGCAGTTGCATGTCCTTCCCCATGCTCCACATAGCGATGTTTCCCCCCTCTCTCCCCCCCCCCCCCAGGCCGGCAAGGTGGCGGACGAGGAGATGTTCCGGACCTTCAACATGGGCGTGGGCATGGTCATCGTGGTGGCGCCCAAGGATGTGGACGCCGTGCTCCAGACCCTGCCCCAGGCCTGGGTGATGGGGAAGATCGTGGAGGGGTCGGGCGTCGAGTTCACCGACTAGACCGGCGGAGTCTGGCGGGCGGGTGTGGAGGCTGGCAGTGGGCATGTGATGGAGCAGCTGAGGAGTGCGGTGGTCATGCTGAGCTGATCGTCCCGCATTGCTGCTCGGCACCTGGACGCCAGCCACCCCCGACCCTCCTGCCCCACATGCACGATCTTTGGTAGTCAGCGTGCACCTTCTCTGCGATTTCTGTACGACTGTTTGTACAACAGCACGTGGTCAAGGAGGGCAACGTCGGGTGGAGGCAGAGGTCTTTGTCAGAGGGGTCAAGGACTGTGTGTTGCGGTGGCGACCTCTGTCTGAACAGGAGCAGAGCAGAAGGGGCGAGGGAGCGGACCCCCCATGCACCTATGCCTTGTGTCGCTTGGACCTGGGCGGCAGCTTAGCCATGGTGTTTGTGGTTCCCTGGGCCAGCGCCTGGTCAGGCGCAGGCACGGAGTTCTCCTCTCCCGCCAGTTCTACCATGGGCTTCTGGCTGGCTGCCTGCAGGGCAGCACAACACATATATGTGGGATTGAGGGTGTATGAGTATGACTGGGATGGCTGTCGGCACCCTTCCACCCCCTCGGCAAAGGTATGTACAGGAGCGTGCGTGCTGCTCCAGGCGCTCTCACAGCACCACCGCCCCTGAAGCAAACACACCGCATGCTCACTTGGCTGCTGGTGATCATCTGGGTTGCCAGATCCTCAGCTGCAGCCTCGTGGGGGAGGTGCGCGTCCAATAGGGTTAGCGTGAAGCGCATCGTGTCACGGTCAGCTGGCTTGCTGATGCCCACATTGCCGTTGTTGATGAGCTGCATGGGTGGCGGTGGGACTTTGACTCGGAATGGGTACAGCGTGGTCTAGGGCTTGGGAGGGGGCAGGGAGTCTCACCAGGCTGCGAGAAGTGGACGCCATTATGTCATGCGGAACCCAACTCACGACCATGCTGGACATGTCTGTTGTCCTTCACTCGCACATGATACCCCGCGCCACGCTGTCCACCTACACAGGACACGTGCACCACGCCCGTCCCATCCCCAGCCGCGGGGACAGGTGAGGCGCGCATTCGTGAACCTGTTCAGTACCTGGAGGAGGGACGAGAAGGTGCGGGACACCTCAAAGCGGTTTGCTGTCCACTGCACTACCTCAGAGAACAGGGTGGGGGCGGCAGGCACCGACTCGGCAGCTGTTCCTGTGCGGGAGGTGGAGTTGGCTGTGGGGCAGGGTGTCGCAGTGTCTCATCATCCCCCCATGCACTCAAAATCATGTAGCCACGGTGGCCTTGCTCCCCATCCGGCGCTCGGTGCTGAAGCAAAATAACCCAGCAAGGCCCGATCCCAGGAATGATCATCCAGACACCCCCCCACACACACACATACACACACACACACACACATACACACACACAACCCCAACTCTGGGCCCACAGCCGCCCTCCCGCCGCACCTGGCTCCCTCAGGCTGAGCCCCTGCATGGCATCCAGAACCCTCTGGCCGTACACATGGATGTCAAAGGCGGGGCGGGCGTCCTCCTCCTCCAGCACCGGCCCGATACGCGAGCGCCACCCGCCAACCCTGCTGGCCAGCTCAGTCTGGACCTGGGCGGCGGCCGCCGCGGCGATCATGCGGCTGATGTGAGCCTTCAGGAGGTCGTCGAAAGTCATGCTGGTGGCATCCACGCATGAGCCTGGCGGGTGGTGGGGGAGTGGGAATGGGGCATGGGGTGTTGAGGGCTTCAAGGGATCGGGAGGAAACATGCTTGGCACCAAGAGTTTAGCCAGAAATCACCCCCCCCTCACAAACAACATGCCCCTGCCCATGAACGCACCATGCAATGTAAGCTCATCAACAGCACCCACGGGAACCCATCATTCACCCCACTGTCACTCACCGTCGATGCCAGTCTGAAAGGCTGTGCTTGTGAGGGTGGGGTCCCTCCACCCCTCGGCAGCCGCCGCCGAGACTAGGAGGTCATCGCCGTCCAGTCCATCCGCCGAAGGGATCGGCACATTTTCATAGTCGTCGGCCTCAAACCCGCCATCGTACCCGCCATCGTCTGCAGGGTGGTAGGGGAGTAGGGGTGAGCCAGGGTGTCTAAATCATGTAGCCACGGTGGCCTTGCTCCCCATCCGGCGCTCGGTGCTGAAGCAAAATAACCCAGCAAGGCCCGATCCCAGGAATGATCATCCAGACACCCCCCCACACACACACATACACACACACACACACACATACACACACACAACCCCAACTCTGGGCCCACAGCCGCCCTCCCGCCGCACCTGGCTCCCTCAGGCTGAGCCCCTGCATGGCATCCAGAACCCTCTGGCCGTACACATGGATGTCAAAGGCGGGGCGGGCGTCCTCCTCCTCCAGCACCGGCCCGATACGCGAGCGCCACCCGCCAACCCTGCTGGCCAGCTCAGTCTGGACCTGGGCGGCGGCCGCCGCGGCGATCATGCGGCTGATGTGAGCCTTCAGGAGGTCGTCGAAAGTCATGCTGGTGGCATCCACGCATGAGCCTGGCGGGTGGTGGGGGAGTGGGAATGGGGCATGGGGTGTTGAGGGCTTCAAGGGATCGGGAGGAAACATGCTTGGCACCAAGAGTTTAGCCAGAAATCACCCCCCCCTCACAAACAACATGCCCCTGCCCATGAACGCACCATGCAATGTAAGCTCATCAACAGCACCCACGGGAACCCATCATTCACCCCACTGTCACTCACCGTCGATGCCAGTCTGAAAGGCTGTGCTTGTGAGGGTGGGGTCCCTCCACCCCTCGGCAGCCGCCGCCGAGACTAGGAGGTCATCGCCGTCCAGTCCATCCGCCGAAGGGATCGGCACATTTTCATAGTCGTCGGCCTCAAACCCGCCATCGTACCCGCCATCGTCTGCAGGGTGGTAGGGGAGTAGGGGTGAGCCAGGGTGTCTGTGCGGAGGCAATGGAGCAGGGTAGTTCCCGAAACTCTACCCTTTCATCCTGCACATCGCATCGCCTGATGGGCTGGTGGGGACGTCTGTTTTGCTGCAGCGTGAGACCCTTTCCCTCCCCTCTGCCAACCGCACGCACAGTCGTCCTTGGCATCGTCAAATTCGTCGGCTTCCTGTACCCCCGCCAAGTCAGCACCGTCATCCTCTTGATCGAAGGCAGCCTGCAAACCATGGTGGGGCCGCGAGGATGCAGCGGTGGCTCTCTGCATCAGGATGAAGGGGGGACGAGAACACTGTGTAATGAATGGCAGAAGCAATTGCATGCTGGATACCTTGGAACCAAAGGGTCTCCATACCACGTCCAAGCTCAAAGCTGGGCATTGGCTCCTGAATTCTGTGGTTCCTCATACCGCAAATTTTGGACACCGCCACCCCAGTAATCACGCGCCCCCCCCCCCTCGTCCATCAGCCCTACCCGGTCTATCGTCCTGGCCTGTTTGGGGAGTCCATAGGCAAACTCCCGGAAGAACAGCCCATCGGGTGGAACGGCCCTGTGAATTGCCTCCTGCAGTGTCTGGAACGGCTGTGCCGGCCGCTGATTCCGTGGCTTGTTGGGTACCTGGTTGTAGGGGTGAGGGGGCCAGTATCGTTCGAAGGGGCTTCTGACACTGGTGACCAAACCAGGCCGCTGATCAGAGCTGGCCACAGGCCTGCCACCAGCTGCCGCCCACGACCAGCACCTCACCCGCAGCGCTTTGCGCAGGGGCTTGGGCGCCACCGGTCCCGAATCGTTGGGGTCCAGGGGTGTATATGGGTCGTACAAGTCCTCGCTCTCCTCCTCCGAGTCAAAGGCCGCTGGGTTGCTGCTCAGCTCGCCGGCCCGCTTCCCTGGAGCCGCCATTGCAGCAGTGGCCACCCCAAGCCGAGCGTCCGGCTCTCCTGGGGATCCGCCGTACCCGCCGTCCAGATCGCCGCGGTCATCATCGTCATCCATGTAGTCGCCGCCATACTCCTGCCCACCCCAGTCGTCCTCCAGTGGGTTGTCCGCTGTCGGGACTCCTCCAGCATCGGGCTGCCCATACCCACTCGCATCCTCCCGTGGTCGGCCAAACGCGTCCCCGGAAACACCCTGTGTCGCGTCAGTCGGCTGCAGGCCGGCGTCCAGGTGCATGCCGTCCGCGCTTTCCAGCAGCAGAGCTCCGGACACATGCACCGCGCAGCTGTGGACCTGGGGAGGGGGGCAGGGAGCCCTTGTAATGGGTAGTCAGGGGATCAGGAAAACCATGTCGATCCCATTGTACCTACCTACAGCTCCCTGATTGCATGCAAACCTGCATCGCTCTGCCTGGCCAGCTTGCGCCCACCCAGCATTCAGATCAACTCACCCTAAACCCAGCGGCATCCCCCTCCTTCTGGGGGATTCCCGTTAGCGCCAGCAGCGTGGCTGGGGGTCGCAAGGGGGCTACAGTGCCTTTGTCCCCAGCGCCTTCATCCAGATCGAGGTACTTGCCCTCCTCCAGGTCATCCAGGGACAGGAAGGCTTCATCCTCCTCTATGTCACTATCGTCGTCGTCGTCATTCTTGGCCGTGCCTGCCCTTTTCTTGGCGCCATTTTTGCCCTCCCTGGTGGTGAAAGCAGACTTAGCTCAGTACATGGTATCAAAAGTATGCGTCATGAGCCGGTCTTTGCAGTGCGCAGTGCCCACAAACCCCCACTTTGCACAGCAGCAGCTTCAGAAGACAGCCACCCCCCCCTAGGCCCACACCTGCTCTCTGCCAGGTACTCTAATGCCTGGAACACCAGGGTGTGGAGATACTCGACCTTTTTGCTGTACACACATGCTGATCCCTGAATGACCAGCGCAGCTGATCAAGGGAAAGGCAGGAGAGGAGGCTGTTATCGTACGAGAATCAGTGGACTCCAGGTGGCCCACTACTACCCCGAAACAGCGCCTTGCCTGAACGATGCTAGCATAAAAAGGCAGGACACCCCCCGCCGCCAAGGCTTCACCTTCAGCAAAGTTCAGAGATGAACCTCCTTCGAAGGTGAAGGCGATGTTCTCCAAGGCATCCTGTGCAATATAAGAATGGGCTGGTGGGTGACACAGGCCCTGTTCCCACCCGAGCACCTGCCTCGTCTTCAGCGGGCAGCCTCACGCCCTTGACCGTCATCGCACCAGGTATTCGTCTAGCTCGGTGGCGATCTTCACATTCCAGTTGGCAGCCAGGTCCCGGATGGGCTGCAGCAAGTGTGCGAAGCGCTCCTCGGCCTGCATCCCGACAACCGTCGCCCCTACCGCCGGGCCATGTACTTGGCAAGTGCCCTCTTTAAGGTCAAAATGCCGATTCCAAACTCTCGTCGACTGCCTGAGGACGCCCGTACCCTCCACCCGCCCCTGGCTGTTGTCACTGGATCGAGGGGATTTGAACAGATCGCACAGCACGAGCCCGAGACGCGGGTGCCGAACCACCTTCGCCTGCACACCAGCTGGACCCGAGTGGCGCCTTCTACCCACACCCCCGACCTTGCGTGACACAACAGCAAAAATCTCAGGGGCAAGCATCCCTGCAAGGCCCCGTTGACACCTGCCAGATTTCCCCCGACCAGCCGTGTTCGGTTGCGAGGGGACCTCGTCGCCTGGCTCCCACATGCCCTGACTCCGGCATGACAAAAAATAGCAGTATTGCGCCCCAGGCGGGGGTTCACACCATCGGATCCCGAGTCTGGGTCGAGGATGGTGTGGAGGGCTGGGTCAAGGCCAAGGTGGTTGCCCTGGGGCCCACGGATATCACCGTGGCTCTGGAGGACGGCACCTCCAGGACCTGCAAGGCGCAGGATCTTCCCCTGCAGAACCCTGGGACCTATGGCGTGGAGGTGAGGACGTGGTGAAGGCCGGACATGGGGTTGTTAGGTGGGTGCAGTCGCCGTGCAGTAATTGTAAGCTAATGCTGATTTCGGAGGGTGCGGCGTTGAAGCCTTGGTGATGCAGGAATCGTGCTCTTGAGACCTGCATGCTCCATTGCCCGTTGCGCACCAGATCATGGCCCAAGGGGTGCGAAGCCTCACACCGAGTCGTGCGATGACACATGGCGCTGGCTGGCCATCAGCGCTCTTCAGCGACTCGCCTCTTCCCTTTCACACACCCCTCCCCCCTCGACACCGCTCCACTTCCAGGACATGACCACCCTGTCGTACCTGAACGAGCCGGGGGTGCTGTGGAACCTGCGCGTGCGCTACGACCAGAACGACATCTACACCTACACGGGCTCCATCCTGATCGCGGTCAACCCCTTTGCGGCCATGCCCCATCTGTACGGTGCCCACATGATGGACCAATACCGCGGCGTCGGCCTGGGCGAGCTGTCCCCGCACGTCTACGCCGTGGCCGACTCCGCCTACCGCCAGATGCGGCGGGAGGGTCGAAGCCAGAGCATCCTGGTGAGGGATGTAGAGTGTGGGGCCGGAGGGGGACCAGGGCCTGCGCTTGACGGGCGACGGCGGCGGGACCTGTGTCGGACCCTCGCACGCATGTCACCGGTGCGTGCCGGGCTTGTTCTGACGCCCCTAACCTCATTTACCCCCCCCCTTCCTCCCCTTCTCAACAATCACCTCGACTGCAGGTGTCTGGCGAGTCCGGAGCGGGGAAGACAGAGACCAGCAAGCTGATCATGCAGTACCTGGCCTGGATGGGGGGTTACCGTGCAGAGTCAGCGCCCACCAACGGCAGCATCCGCAGCGTGGAGCAGCAGGTGCTGGAGTCCAACCCGCTGCTGGAGGCGTTTGGCAACGCCAAGACCTCACGCAACGACAACTCCTCCCGCTTCGGAAAGTTCACCGAGATCCAATTCGGCCGCGACGGCCGCATCACGGGTGGGGGTGGGGGTGGGGGTGGGGGCGGGAGGGCAGGGCGGGGTGCTGTGGTGACCCTTGTGTGAATGGTGGAGCAAACAAGACTCTCAAACTGTGCTGGGCGGAGGTTTGAAGCACGCAGCTTGTGGCCAGCAAGGGCTGGCCCTTGCCTGCGGCTACTTGTGGCGGGTCCACGGGGCCTCGCCCGCCAGTCTCAACAAGATTCCGTTCCCCACATTGCCCCACCCCCGCCCTGATCATGTGTTTTCAGGCGCCGCGATTCGGACCTACCTGCTGGAGCGGTCACGTGTGGTGGCGGTGGCGTCCCCCGAGCGCAACTACCACGTCTTCTACCAGCTGTGCGGGGGCGCGGACGAGGCGGAGGCCGCGCGCCTGCGCCTGGGCCCCGCGCGCGGGTTCCGCTACCTGAACCAGAGCGACTGCCACGAGCTGGCGGGGGTGAGCGACGCGGAGGAGTACCGCCGCACGCGCCGCGCCATGACGCTGGTGGGCATCGACGCCGCCTCCCAGGACGCCGTCTTCGCGGTGGTGGCGGCCGTGCTGCACCTGGGCAACGTCGCGTTCGTCCCCGGCGACGGCGGCGACGGCAGCGCCGTGGCCGAGCCGGCCTGGGCCCACCTGGAGGCTGCTGCGGCGCTGCTGGGCGTGGATGCCGCGGGCCTGGCCCGTGCACTCACCACCCGCACCCGCCAGACCCCCGACGGTGTGTGGTGGGGGCCCTTCATGCAGGGGAGATGGGCTGTGCTGGTCTCACAGGGGATAGGGCGGGGGGCACAAGTGCTGGGCGTCGGTCGAGTTCCTGCGCGTGCCACCCACCCACTCTATTCCTCACCCCATGTCATCTCCCCCCCTCCCCCAACCAAACAAAAAGGTCCCATCGTGAGCCCGCTGGACGTGGGTGCGGCCTCCGACAACCGCGACTCGCTGGCCAAGACGGCCTACTCCCGCCTCTTCGATTGGCTGGTGGGCGCGGTGAACGACAGCATTGGGCAGGACGCAGGCGCGGCCAGCCTGATCGGCGTGCTGGACATCTACGGCTTCGAGCAGTTTGCATCCAACGACTTTGAGCAGTTCTGCATCAACCTGGCCAACGAGAAGCTGCAGCAGCACTTCAACGCCCACGTCTTCAAGCAGGAGCAGGCGGAGTACGAGCGCGAGGCCATCGCCTGGTCCTACATCGAGTTCGTGGACAACCAGGACGTGCTGGACCTGGTGGAGGCGCGGCTGGGCATCCTGGACCTCCTGGACGAGGCGTGCCGCTTCCCGCAGGCCACCCACGCCGACCTGGCCGCCAAGCTGTACGCCGCGCCGGGCGTGGCCGGGTCGGCGCGCTTCTCCAAGCCCCGCCTGGCGCCCACCGACTTTACCATCCAGCACTACGCCGGCGCGGTGACCTACCGCACCCAGAACTTCCTGGCCAAGAACCGCGACTTTGTGGTCGCCGAGCACCAGGCCCTGCTGGGCGCGTCGGGCAGTGCCTTTGTGCGCGCGCTCTTCCCCGGCGATGCCGTGCCGGGGGCGAGTGGGACTCCCGGCGCCGGCGCCTCCTCCGGCTACCGCTTCTCCAGCGTGGGGTCGCAGTTCAAGAAGCAGCTGGCAGAGCTGATGGAGGCCCTGCGCGCCATGGAGCCGCACTATGTACGCTGCATCAAGCCCAACGGCGCCAACCGCCCCGCGCGCTTCGAGAACACCAACGTCCTGCACCAGCTGCGCTGCGGCGGCGTGCTGGAGGCGGTGCGCATCTCCTGCGCGGGCTACCCCACCAAGCTGCCCTACGACGCCTTTGCCGACCACTTCTGGCCCCTGGCCGTCGACAGCCCGGGCCTGGGCGACGCCGAGCTGGCGCGGCTGGTGGTCCAGCGCCACCTGGACCCCGCCGGCGCGCAGTTCGGCACCACCCCCCCCCCAAACAAAAAGGTCCCATCGTGAGCCCGCTGGACGTGGGTGCGGCCTCCGACAACCGCGACTCGCTGGCCAAGACGGCCTACTCCCGCCTCTTCGATTGGCTGGTGGGCGCGGTGAACGACAGCATTGGGCAGGACGCAGGCGCGGCCAGCCTGATCGGCGTGCTGGACATCTACGGCTTCGAGCAGTTTGCATCCAACGACTTTGAGCAGTTCTGCATCAACCTGGCCAACGAGAAGCTGCAGCAGCACTTCAACGCCCACGTCTTCAAGCAGGAGCAGGCGGAGTACGAGCGCGAGGCCATCGCCTGGTCCTACATCGAGTTCGTGGACAACCAGGACGTGCTGGACCTGGTGGAGGCGCGGCTGGGCATCCTGGACCTCCTGGACGAGGCGTGCCGCTTCCCGCAGGCCACCCACGCCGACCTGGCCGCCAAGCTGTACGCCGCGCCGGGCGTGGCCGGGTCGGCGCGCTTCTCCAAGCCCCGCCTGGCGCCCACCGACTTTACCATCCAGCACTACGCCGGCGCGGTGACCTACCGCACCCAGAACTTCCTGGCCAAGAACCGCGACTTTGTGGTCGCCGAGCACCAGGCCCTGCTGGGCGCGTCGGGCAGTGCCTTTGTGCGCGCGCTCTTCCCCGGCGATGCCGTGCCGGGGGCGAGTGGGACTCCCGGCGCCGGCGCCTCCTCCGGCTACCGCTTCTCCAGCGTGGGGTCGCAGTTCAAGAAGCAGCTGGCAGAGCTGATGGAGGCCCTGCGCGCCATGGAGCCGCACTATGTACGCTGCATCAAGCCCAACGGCGCCAACCGCCCCGCGCGCTTCGAGAACACCAACGTCCTGCACCAGCTGCGCTGCGGCGGCGTGCTGGAGGCGGTGCGCATCTCCTGCGCGGGCTACCCCACCAAGCTGCCCTACGACGCCTTTGCCGACCACTTCTGGCCCCTGGCCGTCGACAGCCCGGGCCTGGGCGACGCCGAGCTGGCGCGGCTGGTGGTCCAGCGCCACCTGGACCCCGCCGGCGCGCAGTTCGGCACCACCAAGCTCTTCCTGCGCGCCGGCAAGATGGCCGAGCTGGACCGGGTGCGCACAGACCGCCTGAACGCCGCGGCGACGGCCATCCAGGCCCACGTCCGTGCCTGGCTGGCGCGCCGCGCTTTCCAGGAGGCCGTGGCGGCGGCGGTCGTCCTGCAGGCCGCCGCGCGCGGGTTTGCGGCGCGGAGGGAGGCGCGCCGCCTGCGCCGCATCCGCGCGGCCGTCAAGCTGCAGGCCGCCGTCCGGCGCTGGCATGTGCGTCGCTGGATCGAAGGAGGGGGGATATGGTTTGTTTCGTGTGCAAGGGGTGGGAAGGGGTGGGGTTCAAGCTGTCGGTGCGCGGATGCGCTGCTGGACCCCCCGCACCCTGCAGGCAGGAATGGAAAGCGCGGCGGCGCCCTGCCCATGCCTGCCATGCCACCGCTCGGGCGAATCCCGCCCCCGTCCCTCGACACACTCGCGCACACGCACCGCCTTCGCAGGCACGGCGCGCCTTCCTGGCCGAGGTGGCGGCTGCCAGGACGGTCCAGGCGGCCTGGCGCGGTCTCGTGGCGCGGCGCCGGGCCACGGCGATGCGCCGCGAGCGCGCCGCGCTGCGCCTGCAGTCCGCGTGGCGCGCGGCGCGCGCGCGCCGCGCCTTCCTGCGCACCCGCGCCGGCGTGGTGGCCGCGCAGGGCTGCTGGCGCCGGCGGCTGGCGCGGCGCGAGCTGCGCGCACGGCGCGCGGCCGCGCGCGACTCGGGACGCCTGCTGCAGGACAAGGCGGCGCTGGAGGCGCGGCTGGCGGAAGTGACCCGCGTCCTGGCCAGCGTGCAGGACCA
>NW_011934305.1:157835-174604 GCF_000733215.1 Auxenochlorella protothecoides
GGGGCGAGGCGGAGAGGGGGGCGGCCGAGCGGGTGACGGCGCTGGAGGCCGAGGCGGCGGAGCGGGTACGTGCCACGACCGAGGGACGCGACGCGCTGGCGGCCGAGCTGGCGGCCCTCCGCCCGGAGGTGGAGCGCCTGCGCGGCGAGCTGGCGGCCGCCACCGCCGCGGCGGCCGCGGAGGCCGAGGCCGCCAAGCAGCGGCTGGGGGCGGGCGAGGCCGCGCGGCTGGACGCGGAGCGCCGCGCCGCCGGCCAGGCGGCCGACTTGATGTCGCGCCTGAACAACGCGCTGGCGCAGCGCAACGCGGCGCGCGAGGAGGCGCTGATGGTGGAGGCGCGCCTCAAGTCGGTGCTGGAGGAAGAAGGGCGCGGCGTCCGCAGCGCCAGCGGCGCGCTCGCCGTCGCCGTGCCAGGCGGCACGCCCGTGAACCTCGGGCCGGGGCCAGAGGCCACGCTGGGAACCGCTCCCACGCGTGCCGCGCCGGCCGAGGAGGGCGGCGTGTTCGACCGCGTGCGGCGCTACATGACCTCGCCCAGCCGAGAGCCGGGCACGCCGGCCACGCCGGGCAGCGTCCGCGGCGGGTACGGCGCCGAGACCCCGGGGGAGGGGCTGTCGGAGATGGATCGGCGCCAGCGGGAGCTGTACGCCAAGCAGCAGCAGCTGCTGCGGGAGCAGCGCTCCGCGGACCAGGACCGCCTCCTCGGCTGCCTCGCGGGTGAGCGAGGGGGGGAAGAGGGGTTTGGGGGGATGCGCCTGGTTGAGTATGGGGGAGGCAGGTGGGCTTTGGATGGAGGAAGACTTTGAGGAGTGGGGTGAGGCACGGAAGGGAGGCCGGTCTGCTGCGTTCTCTGCATCTCAGACACCCCTTCCCAAGATGCACCCAAACCCCGCCTGGTGCAGAGAACCTGGGGTACCAGCGCGGCCGGCCGGTGGCGGCGGTGCTGGTCTTCCGCTGCTGCCTGCAGTGGAAGACCTTCCAGGCCGACCGGACACCCCTCTTCGACCGCATCATCGCCACCATGGGGTCCCAGGTGGGGGCCGGTGGGGACCGAGGGTCAGCTGGGCATTCACTATATCCACTGCGCAGGACTCTCCACACACCACCCAGCAGCCGAACCCTCCCATCCTCCCTCGCTCTCCTCCACAGGTGGAGGCGCACCAGGAGGACAACGCCGTGCTGTCCTACTGGCTCAGCAACACGGTCACCCTGCTCTACCTCCTGCAGCGCAACATCAAGCCCGCCAGCGGCGGCAGCTACACGCAGCGCCTCAGGTCCCAGAGCCAGAGTGTCACCAGGTGTGTGTGTAGGGGGTTGGGTGTCGCCTGTGAGGGGGGGCTGAGGAGGTGGTACACCTGATCTCTGCTCCTCTGCAGGGAGGGTTCCCTGGAGCAGCAGGAGCCACCTGTAGAACCTCCATGGGCATCCTGTGCATGCTCAGGCGACGGCGAGAGGGATTGGGCGGGTGGAACGTGGTACAGGGCTCGCCGGCCTCGCAATCCGGCCCCTTCGAGCTCATCTCCTGCTTGCGCCGCGGCAAGCCCTTGAGAAACTGCCCCTTCATGCTGTCAGTTCTCCGTTCCTCATGCAGGGGCCTGTTTGGAGGCACCAGCAAGACCGCCGGGTTTGGGTCCTTCTTCAGCCGCGCCGGGTACGGTGGCTCTCCCGGCGGGGAGGCCTCCATCCACGGCGGGGCTGCCGGCGGCTTGCGCCAGGTGGGAGGGCAGGGGTTGTGCCGGTGGTGTTTGGCAGTGGGTCGGAGCGGGGTGCTCGGCTGGGGTCTCGGCCCGTCGTCGTGGTCCGTCGCACACATCCAGCGCAGACCGTACCCATGCGCGTCGGGGCAGGGCCGTGGGTACCTGCCCATGCGCTCCCCTGGATGATCATCGATTCCTGAAGAGCTGCCTCCGAGGTACTGCTGCCATGCCACCTTTGACCACAGGTGGAGGCCAAGTACCCTGCCCTGCTGTTCAAGCAGCAGCTGGACGCGTTTGTGCAGAAGATCTTCCCCTCCCTGCGCGACAACATCAAGAAGGACATCATGCCTCACCTGGCGGCCTGCATCCACGCCCCCCGCAGCGGCGTGGGGCGGACCTCCCGCCCCGGCCGGGGGTCCAGCCACGGCGTGGAGGCGCCACCCGCCCGCTCGCCCCTGGGTATGTCACGATCTTGTTCTCAAAGGTTTTGTTTTTTTGGGGGGGGGGGGGCCCTGGGCAGAGAAAGGGGCTGTTGGATTTACAGGATCATGGCTGAGGCAATGCCAGCAGGAATGCCGGGACCCTGCCTGATGTCTGGAGCCGCGTCCATACTGGGCGTACGAGAGACCATGCAGGACTCGGCCAGCCGACGACCACTGCTCCCCCTCCCTGCGTGCAAGTGTGTGTGGCCTGGGTGGCACTTTCCCCCCACCCAGCTCCTCTGCCTGCACCCGGCCGCTCACCACCTCCCTCCCGCCCACCACCACTCTCCCGCTCACCACTTCTCTCCCGCTCACCACTTCTCTCCCGCTCACCACGCCGCCCACCCTAAACCTCCTCTCCCCTCCCAAAACACACGCCGCGCGTCTGACAGGGGTGACGCGCTCCTCCACAGGGCAAGACGCGGGGTCGGCGCACTGGGCGGCCATCCTGGGCGTGCTGGAGTCGGCGCTGGGCACGCTGCGCGACCACCACGTCCCCGCCTTCCTGGTGCGCAAGCTGTACGAGCAGCTCTTTTCCTTCATCAACGTCCAGCTGTTCAACCAGCTGCTCCTGCGCCGCGAATGCTGCTCCTTCTCCAACGGCGAGTACGTCAAGACGGGGCTGGCCGAGGTGGAGATCTGGGCCGGCAGCGCCGGGCGCACCTGGGTGGGCGAGGGCTGGGAGGCCCTGGCCCACATCCGCCAGGCCGTCACCTTCCTGGTCATCCACCAGAAGCACAAGAAGAGCCTGCAGGAGATCACCACCGACCTCTGCCCCGTGCTGACGGTGCAGCAGCTGTACCGCATCAGCACCATGTACTGGGACGACAGGTGGGTGCGGCGGGGGGGGCGAATGGACACCGTGAGTGGGGGCGGATGTCAGGGTGAAAGGGAGGGTGTGATGAGCAGAGGGCCGCTGGTCTCCACATCAACACTCCAAGGTCTGCCCCCACGCTCTGCCGACGCCCGATCCCGGGTTTCCCCCCCGTTCCTCCCACAGGTATGGCACCGAGACCGTGAGCCATGAGGTGCTGAGCAGGATGAAGGCGCTGATGGTGGAGTCGGCCGCCTCGGCCGCCTCCCACTCGTTCCTCCTGGACGAGGACTCGGCCCTGCCCTTCACCCAGGACGACGTGGCGGCCTTCATGGACGACAAGGTGCGCAGGGGGCTTGTTGAGGAGGCGCAGGGGGGCAGATGGGGGTGAGGAGAGGAGGGCAGGCCCTGCAGCCTCTGTTTGGTCGCTGGGATCTTAACATTGAAGGAACGCATGGTGACCACTGATCCCTACCCCTTGACCAACTCGAAATCCTCTAACCCAACTTTCACCGCCAGGACTTGCTGGGGGAGATGGGCATCCCGGCCGCCCTGCGTGATCAACCCAGCTTTGCGTTCCTGAACAAACGACTGGAACTGGCGCTGCAGAGTGCGGCGTAGGCTTGCCTGCACCGAGACGGTATTCCCAGAATTGCGATTTGCGACCCCTGCCTGTAACAGCAGATCAGGAGCGGCCAAGAGTGGGGGGAGGGAAATGAGTGTTCGAATGGGTGAGAGGGCTGTCTAGGCTGCGGCAGGGAGGAATGCCACCGCGGGGGAACGGATCAGGCGACACTGGTCGTCCACAATGTGGAAATCAAGCCTGTATGCCTATCGTCTGCCGTACGACTGCAAGCCAAGCCCGTCCGCGCGGCTGATATTGTGCCGCTGCCATCACGACCCCTTTCCCCATCTGGATGCTCGTACTCCGCCAGCTTTGCGAGCATGAAAGGAGCCTGGGCGGTTACAGGGTGCTGACAAGCATGAGTTTTTGGGCGGTTTCGGTCACCAGGTCCCAGGGGACGTTGTCGTCCAGCACGAGCCAGTCCTCCTCGGCATCGAGGAAGACCAGGTGGGGGGTGGGCTCCAGGTCCGTCCCCGGGTTGGCGTCGCGGAGGGCCGCCCAACACTCGGCCAGGCTGCCCACCCCCGCCAGCGACAGCGGCCTGAGGGCCTGGGGCTGCGCCGTGGGCGTCGGCTGCAGGTCTACCGGGAGCGGGACGGGGCGCGTGCCCACCGCCCGCACCCCGAGAGGGGAGGGGCCCGTGGCCGACGCCGGGGCGGCTTCCATGGCGGGGGCGCGATGGGCTTCCGCGGTCGACGGTGCCTGGGCTAGGGAGGTGGCGGCCGGGGATAGGCTGCTGCCCGCGCTCAGGGCGTCGAGCCGGTCGCCCACACCGCGCTTGGCGTGCCTGGGCTGCGCCGGCGCCCCGGCCGCCGCCGCGGCGGGAGGGGTTCCCTCGCGTCCAGGGCCCCTCTTCACGGCCTTCCCCACCGACCCGGTTCTTAGCGCGGGGGTCCCTCGGCCGCCTGCCATCGCGCCACTCCCAGGTCTTGGCCCGGGCTGGCCGGCGCCTGGGCGCTGGCGGGACCGAGGGGAGGTGGGCAGCCCGTCGTCGCCGTCTGGGGGTTCCCGGTCCCGCGCCTTCAGACATGAGGCTCGCGCCCTGCTTCGCACGAGGTGCAGGGTCTGGCACCTAGGACACATCGCATGTATTTGTCAAAGAAGTCAGCCCCACACCCCACTCGCCGCCCAAAGCGCACAACTCGGGTTCCCACCCACCTGTCGGAGGCCGGCAAGTCGGGGGGCACGCCGGTGCTGAGCGCTCTGCCGCTGGTGGTGGGTTCCAGCTGAGGTTGGGAGCTGGAGGCTGGCGAATGCTTTGCAGTCACTCTCCCACTCTCTGCATGTCGTGGCGAGAGGGCAGGATCTAGTGCAGGACAGGGACGCAGGATGATGACCCGTTGACATGAGCCATGCAGGTCCAGGAGGTCTACTATGATCTCGCGCATCCCAAGCACCTTGTGCTGGCGTCTCGCTGGCAACGCTGGTGGCAGCCCTGAGTTTCGCATCGCTCTCGTCTTGAAATTGTTGTAAGAGGCGCTGCTTGAAAACCTTCAAATGCGCCATGTCTCCGACTGCAAGTCAGGTTTGAACACTCGGGCTTCGGCCCACGTCTGTCGAGTTGTGAAGCCTACAGCTGCATGGCATCATCGAGATTGGAAGAGAGGGTTGGGATTGTGTGGACGGTGCAACCGCACGAGGGTACGACGTTTTCCCACATCGAGTGCGCCTGTCAGCATCCAATTACAAGGATCGTCGCGGAGCACGTTTCGAGCGGGAATCGCGCCCTGGGATGTTGAGGTTCTGTCAGGAGCCCACCCTCGACACACCCCACACAGCCCCCCCTTTCAGAGGACCTATTAGACCAAGGTAGACGCCTTCAGGGCGTCGACAGCTCACCCTCCAGCCTTGCTGCCCACGGGACGGGAAGGGGGGGGGCGAGACGACGACTCGCACTGAACCCTCATGACCGGCCTCGAACTGCTTGAGTTTTGCTCCTTAGCGTATATTGTCTGTAGTAGAGGCCATGTACGCCGGCCCGGGTCTCCCTAAATCCCTGAGCGATATGGAGCTGAACCTGATCGACGAAGCTGCCAAGCAGAGCGGAGAGGGCGAGACAGCGAGCTCCCTGGGGGATACTGGAATCGATGCTCAACATCTGCGATCCGGCCTGCCCGCAAGGGACGACTGGGCGGAGGCTGGTCCTTCGCAGCCTGTGAGTCGCGCTGGTGACGTAGGACGCGAGCACCCAGCCCTGCATACACCGTGCTTCCCGTCCCTGCTCCCGTGCTCAGGTTCGTCCACACTGCCCGCGCACAGCAGGTCCCTCAAGGGAGATTCAGGCGACTATTTCGCTGGGGCACACGCTCGGGCGGGGACGCCACGGGTGTTGCCGGGACAGACTTTGACCTAAAGGACCACTCCCCTGCATCTGCCGACGATGACGACAATGCCCGTCTCATCAAGTCCAGGGCCCCTGGAATGCTCTCAGATGATGAGGTGAGCACGCTGGTGGGGCACAGGGCATGCGATCGTCCAGGGTCTCTAGGGTCGCAGGATTTGGGATGGCTTTGGAGCATTTGCAATCTAGCTGAAAGGGCTTTCTTTCTGGATTGCGCAGTGCCCAAGTGGTCAACTTTGTGCCCCTGCTTTCTTAACCATCAACAGCCGCTAGAAGGAGCAGGGGCCGGCCTGCCAGAGGGACTGGCTGCCCCTCGGGGCTTCCGGCACTATGCCTTAGGCGTTCTCCGTTTCCTCCTTGTGAACTGGTACAAATTTGTCATCCTCGGCCTCATCATTGCTCTCATCGTGTTGACAGCTGTCAAGGTGCAGTGGACGGCGGGATTTGGGGGAGAGTGATGGATGCATCATGTGCTGAGACAAGCATTCGTGGTGATTTTAGGAGGATGCCTTGTTCTATGCTCAATTTTGCAAGCTCATGACCTGTGCAAGAGGATTCAAATGCCCTCCGCCAACGCAAGCCGCAGGGCTTCTCCATTTTTGGCGACCTCCTGCGCTGGTTCCAGTCCAGGAACAACTGGGGGGGGTGGGGCATCTTCCTGGGCATGTACACCGCCCTGGTCGCCGTCTTCCTCCCAGGCGTCGTTTTCATCATGGGCGCTGGCTTTGTATTTGGGTGAGCTGGGCAGGGGGAAAGTGGTGGGGTGGCTCGGTAGGGAACCTGGCAAGTCTTGCAGGAAAACAAAGCTGGGCCATGCCACACGCTTCGGTGTCAGTGTCTTTGGCCCCCCTTGTGTGAAGCTCGATGCCTTTGCGATGGCAGCCTGGTAGAACCCGCACCATCAACCTCAACCCTGTCAACCCACCCCAATACATGCAGTTTCTGGAAGGGTCTGCTGGCAGTGTGGATCGGCGGCGCCATCGGCCAGGCGCTCGCCTTCCTCCTGGCGCGCTACCTGCTGCGGGACTGGGTGGAGGCGACGCTGCGCGGACGGTGGCGCAAGTGGGAGGTGCTGGACCGCGCCATCGAGCACGACGGCTGGAAGTTGGTGCTCATCATGCGCATGTCCCCCATCATCCCCTACAACCTGCTCAACATCGCCATGGCCACCACCAGCATGCCCTTCTGGCAGGTGCGGCAGAAAGAAGGGGGGTGTTGTGGTGGGTGGGGGACCCCCGGGGGGGAAGGGGGGAAGGGATATGGTCGAGCAGGACAATCGACAAACCATACCTGCATGACACCTCACCAACCCCAGCCAGCGATCAGCCTTTAACACGCCAGCCACACCAATCCACACCACCCCGCCCCTCTCCCCCTCCACCCAGTTCACGCTGGTGTCGGCGGTGGGCATCATCTTCGAGTGCGGCATTTTCTGCTACATCGGCAGCGTGGCCAGCAGCATCACCTCCATCGTCTCCGGCGACGCCAAGGGCAGCGCGGTGGAGTGGGTGCTGCTGGGCCTGAGCCTGGTCATGTGCGTCTTCGGCGCGGTGTTCGTGTCCTACAGCATCAAGTCTGCGGTGCGCCGCGCCGACGAGCACGCGGCCGCCAGCCAGCACGGCGCGGGCCCTGGCGCAGGGGCCGGCGCGGCGGGGCGCACTGCCTCCGGCTCACGCCTGGAGCTCGACTCGCCGCCCGGCCGGCGGCTGTCGGGCAGCCTGACCCTGCGCAGCCCCTCGCCCCTGCACGACGCGGGGCGCTGGGATGTGGAGCTGGGCGCCAGCCCGCGCGTGCCATCGGCGCACGCCTTTGAGCTGGGGGCGGTGGGGCCCTCCGGCTCCGGCGACCTGCCCCCCGTCTCCGCGCCGGGGGGCAGGCCTGCGCCCGCGCGCCTGCAGCTGCCCGGCCCACAGGCCTCATTCACGCTGCGCCGGGACGCCAAGGCGAAGGCCAGCCCCATCCCGCCACCCGCCGCCGGCGACGACTCCGACGACGGCCCGCCCGCGCCGTTCGACCGGCGGGCGGGCCGGGTCGAGGGCGCCGCACCCGCCGCGGCCGATGTCGAGCTGCAGCTGGGTGGCAGCCTGGCCAAGCAGCGCCGGCCCTCGGTGGGGGCGGGGGAGGACTGACATGTACCATTCCTGTCGTACGGCAGGGCAATCCTGCTTGATTGTCTGCCGAGGCCTTGTAACCATACCGTGTCTAGAGGCAGAGGGTGATGTCCGACCGAGCTGTCTTTGCGCTGGAATCGGGGTAGCTGCTGCGTAGCTGCCCATGGTTAATACTAATCCCGCACACGGGTGTCGGCATGGACAAATGTGACGCGACCCACCACCGCTGAACAGACAAACCATTTTCAGCTTCCCATAACACCGCCTCTAGTCATAATGAGCGCATTCATGCTGACATCCATCAATGGGTAGGCCCGGGTGCGTGCCCCTGCAATGGGGTTGCTTCGTCAGGATGTGCGGAGTTTGGATGCCAGCGGGACCCACCTTGGCGCCCCCAATGACCCTAGACTCCCGACCATGTGTAGGTATGTGCTGCCAAAGGTCAGCATGTGCTCCGCCTTGAGATGCGATAGCTGCCCGCAGCTCAATCGGAACAGCCGGGCAAGCTGGTGGGGCCGGGGGCGCACCCATGGCCAGGCAGTCACAAAGGCAAGCTGGTGTAAGAGCACACGCGGGACGCCAAATGATGACCAGCACGTCTTAATCAGCAGCACGTTCACAATCTCCACGAGACCGATTCACAGGTGCCTGCCAGTGACCCGGACCGTCTGCCCTTCCCTGATTTCTCTGTTCCTGGGGAGGCCGAGCCTGCAAAGCCCTCCACTCAGCCACCGGAGCCCGACAACCCCATGCCCGAGGTGCCACCCAACCACCCCAAAAAGGTGCCAATGCGACAGACCGTAGAACAGTAGCTGACGGGGGATCATGCTCACTGCTTTCTGGTTGTCCCCATCCGCGTGCAACAGCGATCACCCTTTCCGCCATTCCAAAAATTCAGGAGGAGCCTGCGCAGCCCACTGAGACGCCAGAGCCTGAGACGCCTAGCCAGCCCAAGCGACCCCCGCTTGAGGTGATCGTGGTTGAAGCTGCAGTAGCTTGCCTCCCTGCGGCTGGCATGTCTGCGTCAGATCGCCTGGGTCAAGAATGGGAACCACCGCCCAGTGCATTGCAAGCTGGGCTCTCCATGCAGTAGGTCCTGCGTATGCACGGCCTTCCCTGCTGGCGTGCAGTGTTCACTCATCCCACTTCCTTTCGAGCCCTTGCCCACAGCCTTCCTCCCCCTCCACCCCTACAAAACAGGTCCCCCATCCGCAGCCGCCACCTGACTTCCCCGGCACCCGGCCGCCAAGCGAGATGCCGACCCCGCCACCCATGGAGGCCCCCGCCCCGCCCCGCACCCCTGAGCTCCAACCCGGCCAGGGCGCGCCCCCAGAGATCTCCTTCCCCGTCTGAGGATGCTAGCCTTCTGGATGCAGCAGTGCACTCTCGTGGTCATCCTAATCGAGCTGTTGATACCTGAGTGATTCCTGTGATGCTTGGCAGGAACGCGCTAGCTTCTCTCCCTCACCCTCAACCCCCGATGCCTGCCTCACCCTGCACCATCTTGCCCCCTCCCTGTCAACAGCTCATCTGCCCTGTGAATCGAACTCTGCCACCCAGTGTGCTGCAGTGCAACGATCCACACTCTGCACGTCCCCACACACCGCCATGGCGTGGTGACAGCCACGTCGCTGCGATGGCTGGAGACTCGCACGCGCCGCGTGGGCAGGGCCACGCACCTCCGGGCCCAGGGCGCTCATGGTGCATCCGCGCCGACGCTGGCCACCTCCTCGCCGCCCCTCCCGGCCGGCAGGGCCACAGAGACGCTGGCCTCCGAGGTGGTGCTGGTGTCCTGCTCCACGTCCGTCATGCCGCTGGCATCCGAGGCCAGCGGCTCCAGCTCCTCGTCCGAGTCAGGCACGCCCAGGTCGTAGTACGGGTGGGCCTGTGCGGTACAGGGAACACATCAGGAAAGGTCGGGCTGGCGCGGACCGGAATGGTTCCCGTGAGGGGGTGGTCGACCTGATTCCAGCCCTCCCTGCTCCTTCCAACATGCACTTGGCATGGAAACAGCGCAGGCAACCCGACACCTCTTCCCCCTGGCCCACGAAACCCTTTCACTCTGGTACCCATCCCCTGAGCCCACCATCGGGCGCGGGCGAACCGCCTCGAACTGCAAGAAAGTGGGAGCCGCGTAGTCTGGCGCAGTGAGCACCGCCAGTGCCGCTTTGTTGTTGTACCGCGCGTGCGACTCGGGCATGAACTGCGGGTAGTCCGGGGCGCTGAAGACCGTCATGAGCCGCCCAGCGGGGGTGTCGTGGTCCAGGGTGTAGCCCTCCGTCATCGGCGACAGGTCCTCCCGCCCCTCACGGGCATCGGGGCCCTCGTGGCTCCTCAGGATCAGCCTCAGCCCGTTTTCCTCCAGGAACCTCTGTGGATGCGCAGGGTGGGGGGGGTGGGGTGTCGAGGTGCTGCAGGTATGTGCGTGTCGGCTCTCAACACGCCCCAGTGCCATGCTTCACCACCTCACCCCTCCCCCACGCCCCACCCCCACGCTTCATCACCAGGCCTCGCCTGCGTCACGTCTGGCCCAAACACCATGCCGATGTTGCGCGTGGTGTTGAACTGGAATCCGGGGTCCAACAGGGGGTCGGACCACAGGACGTCGGTGGCCAGCCGCGCAGCGCCCGTGCCGTTGGGGTCCATGCCGCCCTTGTGAGCCGCCCTGAGATCCTCCAGGGAACCCAGTTCCAGCGCGTTGATTTCTGCGGCAGATGGGGGCGGGGTTTAGTGTTTTGGATGTTGGGAGACTGCCCTGGGGTTGGGATGCAAACACGGAAATCTCCCGCAGTGGGGGGAGGTAATGTGAAAAAGATTGCAGAGTGTAGCTCTTTGAACGAGGAAGAAACTTCTGTCAGCCCCAACCCGTCCGTTAGGAACCACACATGCCTCCTCTCCACAACAGCAGCACTGGAAATTCCACCCACTGCGTCGCTTCTGCCGAGCCCGGTTGGGCGGGTTGGGCTTCCGGAAGAGGCCGCCGTGGAGGATGAGCGTCGTTTTCGCCACGCGGGCGGCCAGGGGTAGCACCGAGAAGACGCGCTTGCAACCGCCATACACCTCCTGCGCGGGTGATGAGGGCAGTTTGGTGCAGAGGAGTCAATTGATGTTACAGAATAAGGAGCAAGGCCATGAGGTGGCCGTTCCCAACAATGTCTAACCTCATAACCAGACCGCCAAGGTTGCGTCTCCTGACCTTGAGCGGGCCTGACAGGGCTCAACAAGCACACATTTCACCCCAGCAGCAACACTTTCAAGAAGCTGAGGAGCCTTTGCTGCGCGAAAAAGTCGTCTTGAACAAGAAAGCAGCACACTTAAGGCTGCCTCTCACCTTCCACTTCCCTCGGCCCAGCTTGGCAACCAGCTCGCCTTTGAAGCCGTACACCATGGTGCAGAGGGCTGTCTCGTGGTTCCCTCGCAACAGATGCACATGCTGCGGTGCTGCCAGCTTCCATGCCAGGAGGAGGAGCAGGGTTTCTAGGCCCCAGGAACCCCTGTCTACAAAGTCACCGTTGAAGATGAAGAGTGATGCTGGTGATGGGTACCCAGCAACCTTGAATCTGTGGCAATGGATTGTTGAGAACGGGCCAAGTGAAGAGAATACGTGATCACATGCGCTGATGCAAACTCTACTGTGCACCTTCCACCCCCTGTGGCACTCCTGGGGCTGAGCCCCATTCTCCACCGACCAGCACCCACATGTGGCAGACGTCGTGGAATTGGCCATGAGTGTCTCCCACCACAGTGACAGAGGCTCCTTGGGGGTCAACCTGTGCAGGGCCAATACAGTGACAATGATGAAGTCTCGACCTTGTATTTCCTGGCATCTGATCAAGAGCATTTGCGCCCGCTCACCTCGAGGAGCGTGGGTTCTGCTCGCAGGGTGCACTCTGCTTGTGTGAGTATGGAGAGGAGCAGGTCGCTGGAAACCGCCCCCGTCAGGGACCTAGGCGGCTGCCTCGAGAGGTCCAGTAAAACCCGTTCAAGTTCCCGCACCCATTCTTGCGTGATAGTAGGAGGAAGCGAAAAGGGCTGAGGGTCACCCATGGGTCTGATAAGTGGAGACGGTTTTGGGAATCAAACACTGCAGGCGACAGAACCAGGCATTACAACGCAATTCCAGGAGCTACATGATGTTTTAGTCGGTCTATGTCTCGCAGAGGGAAGGCTATGTCACACCCTGCGATCAGCTGATTTTGAAGGGACGTGCCCGAGGCGGGAAGGCGCCACTACGCGTGGTAGGTCTCGGCGAGCTGGAAGGCGGGACCCCGGCAGCAGAGGCAAGCCCAAGAGGCCTGCGAGGTGGAGCAGGAGGCATGCACACCCTTGCGCGGCCCCCCTGCTCGGTCCCGCATTGCCGCTGTACACACCCTCTGGACCAGGCCCAGACCCCCCGTCTCCCTCGGGCGCGAGATGTTCTAGGAGTGGGCACGCTGCTCGGGGAGGGTTAGGACCGCGCAGGTCCACGTGCCAACATGGACATCAATAACACCAAATACGAGCTGGTGGGATCGGGGCCCGGGGGCGCGGTGTCTGGTTGGAGGTCCATTCCTTCTGGGTGTGCAGATACCTCGGTCGTGTACCCGAGTCCCTGCCGTACACCCCTCCAGATCAAGGACATAGGATCCGGTAACTTTGGCGTGGCCAAGCTGATGCGAGAAAGGTCTACAGGGGAGCTGATCGCGATCAAGTTTATTGAAAGAGGCGAGAAGGTGAGCCGGGCGTGCCGGGATTTCGGGCAGGTATCACCGGCGTGTGATCGGCGGGGCGTCCTCATCCCCGGCATCCCCTGGCCTCCATGCACATCACAGATCGACAGGAATGTGGAGCGGGAGATCATCAACCACAGGGAGCTGTCCGGTCATCCCAACATCATCCGCTTTCGGGAGGTGTGCACGGGCGGGATCGGTGCCCCCAGACAGCCGCATAGCCTGACCCCCCTGGGAAGACCGACCTGCTCAAAGGCGCGGCAGAGGCACCACCATCCACCCCTGCCCCACTGCACTCCTCCATCTTCGGGCGCGCCCCCTCGCCATCACCGCAGGTGTTTGTGACGTCCACCCACCTTGGCATCGCCATGGAGTATGCGGCGGGGGGGGAACTCTTCGAGCGCATCGTGGCCGCGGGGCGGTTCAAGGAGGACGAGGCACGGTACTTCTTCCAGCAGCTCATCTCCGGGGTCTCCTGGTGTCACAAATGGGTGCGGGAACGGGCTGCCAAGGGTGGTGTTAGGCATGCTGCTTGAGACAGGGGCATGCTGTGCCCTTCCCTCGAAATGATCCCTTGGGTATCTTGGCGGGGGAACGATCGAGCTCTCGAGGCAGGATTGCCTTGCTCACCAGGGGCGGGGTCCTTCCAAGACTCTGAACGGCACAATCCTCCTCCAAACGGGTGCTCCTTCCGGTGCCCATGTCCTCTGCTGAAGATTCCCCCAAATGTCCCTGGTCACAATTATGACTTGGCGGCTGGGGCCGCACTCTGCGTCAGACCTCTCACCCCTCACCCGCTCCTTCCATGCCAGGGCGTATGCCACCGCGACCTGAAGCTGGAGAACACCCTGCTGGATGGCCGACAAGCCCCGCGCCTGAAGATCTGCGACTTTGGGTACAGCAAGGTGCGGGGGGGGGACTCTCGCCCTTCACGGGACGCAGTACTTACAGATGCAGAGTGGCGCAGCCTGGTCTGAATGCTTCTGTCACACCATCCTTGACATTGCAATGACCCCATCTGGGAGATGCCTGCACATACCATCCCCAGGATTCTCAAGCCCGGCCCCTCCCTGTCCCATTCCCCACACCTACAACCGTTCTCCCCCATTCCCCTCCCTCCCCTCCCCCAGTCTGCGCTGCTGGACTCCCAGCCCAAGTCCACGGTGGGCACACCGGCCTACATCGCGCCAGAGGTCCTGTCCCGCCAGAACTACGATGGCGAGGCGGCGGACGTGTGGAGCTGTGGTGTGACCCTCTATGTCATGCTGGTAGGCGCCTACCCCTTTGAGGACGCGGCCGACCCGCGCAACTTCCGCAAGACCATTCAGCGCATCATGAGCGTGCGATACACCTTTCCCGCCAACATCCGGCTCAGTCGCGAGTGCGCGGACCTGCTTCAGCGCATCTTCGTGGCCAACCCCGCGCAGCGCATCCGCATCCGCCAGATCAAGGCGCACCCCTGGTTCCTGCGCAACCTGCCAGAGGAGCTGCGGGACGGCGGCGTGGCCAGCACGGAGGCCGCGCCCCGCCCCTCCCAGACGGTGGAGGAGATCAAGAAGATCGTGAATTTGGCGCGGGAGAAGAGCCCAGTCCTGGTGGTGAGCGGTGGGAGGGTTGTATGGTTTGGACGTTTGTGCTGTTGCGGCGTGGTGTAGCCACGGGTGCGTCGGGAGGGGTGGGGCCACCCCACCACCAGGGCTGTGCTGAGGACTCCCTGGCCATCATGCAGCATGGATTGACATGAGGCCCGGTCCCCCTCCCCCCTTAACACACACGTATCCACCCCATACGCCCATCGCAACAATCCGCAGGCACCGGTACGAGGGTTTAACGAGGAGGACTACATGGATGGCGACCTGATTGATAACGAGGAGCTGGTGGAGTGAGAACAATGCATGTAAACAGGCCGATGCATTACCATCAGGAGACTGCTCTTCCACGCGTGCCGGGCTGCGAGGTGTCTGCTCTGCCCGGCCGCCTGCCCTGCCTGCCCAAACCTGGTGGCTGCTGGCAGCCACAGCCGTGGGAAGTGTGGGCGAGGTCTCGTGTTGCCCTCCCCCCCTTCCTCCCTCTGAAATCGTGGAAACTCTATCAGTCTCAGGCTGTCCCCTGCATGGCCCCAGCATCCCTGCGAAGGAGGTCCCGAATATGAGGGGGCCAGTTGAAAAGGACTGGGCGTCCAAGTGTCAGCCAGCAAAGGGTTGCGCTTCTCAGGGAAAGATATGTAAACCTCACAGCCATCCATGCATGTTCGGGCCGATAAAGCACTCGCAAAGACTGCTCGAATCTGCTCTCAACCCTATCTGGCTTCAAAGTTACAGCGATTGATCTTCCTATGAGTGGGAATGGCACAGCCTTTCGGCGGGCTGTGAAGACCTCACCTCTGTCTTCAGACATGATCGACGAAGATAGACTCAGACAACTCATGATGCAGATTCTTCGATGGTGTCGTGAGGTAGGGTAAGGGGGCTACTCCCCTCTTGGCCTTCTTGCTGTTGACTGGGACTCTCAAAGAAGTTGCTGTGAGCCCATGCCGGCTTGCAGGCTCAACCCCAAGCTTCAGGCCTTTTTGACGAGGAGGGGACCGACGTTGTCACCTGACTCCTTGTTATACTTGACATGGCTCCCGTCGCAGAGTGGGAAGGTGCCCGAACGCCAGCAGCGACAGTAAGAGGTCTGATGGGCATTTTGGGAAGAAGTGGAATGTGGGTATCTATAGGAGTGGTTTGTGATGTTAAAGGGCACAGTCAACCATCCCATCATGTCGGGCTGGGCAAGGCCATCAGCACTGAAACCCATGCAGCACAACATGAAATGAATGACTTCAAGCTCATACCTGAGGCTTTTCGAGGTCGCTGGGGGACACGGTGTCCACCACCTTGGCTTCATCCTTCAGGGGGAGGGCGAGGGCCGGCATTTGGAGTGGCTGGAGGACGAGTGGAGGTCGACGACGCCAGACCATACCCATGCCCCACCAAGATCGTCGTGAACCACAACGCCAACCTTCTTGATGCTGGGATTGACGAGCGTTTGCTGGGCACTGACCCGAACGGCCCTCCTCGGTGCCACCACCCTGGGCCCCAGCATGTGTGGCCCGGCACCCTTGCATAGGTTCATGTTTGACAGCTGCGCTACTGGCACCATGGTCATGCGTACGTGCAGAAACTAGGCCACTAAAGGAGTGTAAAAACGTCGACAGAGCGAGTGGCTTGCGGATTTGTGGGGCCCTCGTCGGGGATCCATTCCGATCACGACGGACCCTGCCCCTCCGGAGGGGCGATGGGATGCTGGGCGGTAGCCAGGCCACCTTGCCTGCCCCTCCAGCCCCGCACCCGCCCTCCACACTCATGCGGCCGGCCGGCCGCGCCGGCAGCCCAGCCTCTATACGCTGCCCTCCTCCTCGCTCTCCTGCTGCTGGCTGCCCAGCATGCTGTTGAACATGGCCGCCAGGACGCGCATGGAGTCCTCCCGCGCCGGAAGGTCCGCAACCCCCCTCCCCCCCCGCCGCTTGGCCGCCTGCGTCTCCTGCGCGGCGCGGGAGGGCGGTGTGTACGCCGCCAGCACCGCCTCAAAGTGCCGCAGCGACAAGGGTGCCGGCGACGATCTGTACGTCGTGAGGAAGGGGGAGTTTGCAGGTTGGAATGGCAGGGGTGGAGGACGGCACATACGGCAGCACCTGGGTCATACGGTCGTAACACCCACCGGTGCGCCGCAACCGCTGCGAAGCCATGGCCGCACAGATTCAGGAGGCCCCCCTTCCTCCTGCCCCTGCGCCGCCGGTGTCCCCCATCCACTCCAGACCCCCACCCCCCCATTCTTGCTGTCTCACTGCGTGGGCGCGGCGTCGTGGAAGGGGATGGCAGCGGCCATGCTGCACAGCTCCGTCAGGTCCGAACCGCTGTACCCCTCAGTCCTCTCCGCCAGCGCGCGCAGCGCGCTGCCCCCCGTCGGCGCCGCGGTGCCGTTGGCGGCGCCTGGATTGCTCGCGCC
>NW_011934305.1:175559-185416 GCF_000733215.1 Auxenochlorella protothecoides
CGCCCGCCGCCGCTCCCGCGCCCGCCGCCGCCGCGCCAGGCCCCGCAGTACCACGTGCCCGGCCCTCCACCTCGGCCATGAGCGTGGGGTCCAGGTACTGCGCGCCCAGCTCGCGCGCGTGCCGTGCCAGCAGCAGGCCCAGGATGGTCTCGCGCTGCGCGCGCTGCGGCAGGCGCACCTCGTACTGCAGCGAGAAGCGGCGCAGCACCGCGTCGTCCAGGTCGTCGCGCTTGTTGGTGGCGCCCAGGACGACGATGTTGGAGTCCGACGCCGACTCAAACCCGTCCCAGAGTTGCATGAACTCGGTCTTCATGGCCGTGGTGGCCTCGTGCTCCACCGCGCGGCGGTGGCCCAGCAGCGAGTCCACCTCGTCGATGAACAGGATGGTGGGCGCGATCTTGGCCGCCAGCGACCATACCGCCGCGATGAGCTTGTTGGTGTCGCCGTACCACTTGGACAGCAGCGTGCTGGCCTTGAGGTTGATGAAGCAGGCGTTGCACTCCGACGCAAGCGCCTTGGCCAGCATCGTCTTGCCCGTGCCGGGGGGGCCGTAGAGCAGGACCCCGCGCTTCTGGCGCAGCAGGCTGGTGCGGAACAGCTCCGGCCGGCGCATGGGCGTGATGACGTTGCGTTGCTGTGTGTGTGAGAGAAAGGGGGGGGAAGATTCGAGTTTCAGCTAGGATATAAAGGTTTGTGAGGAACGGGGGGGGTGGTCCAAAGGGAAGCAGGGCCAAGGGCGGATCGGCTTTGGCCTCCAGGAGAGCCGGGGGTGGGGGTGATGCATTCTGCTAGGAGAACGCGGTGTATGGCAGATCCAGGGCCTTGGCAGCAGCAACATGTGATGAGAAGCTTTACAGCTCTACTGTAGAATGTGAGATCTCAGCAGGCACAGCTCCCATCCTAGTACCAAGACTTGGCACACCCACCAGGTCCTCAATGATGTGGTCCAGGCCACCCACATCCTGCAGGGTGATGTTGATGTGAGCCGGGTTGACCACCTCCTGGGCGATCACCTGGCGGATTTTGTGCGTGGGAGGGGGAAGGGGAACAGGGCTGAGCCGCGCAGTGGGACCATGTTGGGACGGAGGCAGGGGCGGCACACAAATACTGTAAGGAGCGAGGGGACCAGACCATCTGGCACACGCAGTCCATAACAGAGCCCATGTGAAGGTGCCAGGCAATTCTACATCACGCTCTCCAGCAGTGGTGCACCACGATGCTTGGCGCGCTCGTGGCTGTCTCTCCTGTCCACCAATGGCCCCAGCAAGAGTCCAACCGCAGACACACCCGTTTACTCACATCCTCGTACTGCCCATCGGTGTTTACCGGGCGACCCAGGCGCTTGGACAACGCCTTCTTCCGCTGTTTTGCCTGTTTGGACCAGGTGCAGAGGGGGTGGCCGTGAGAGTACCGTTCGGCTGCTGCAGGGTCGAGACGCTGGCTGGCCGAAATCCAGCGTGCAGAAGCAAGTCCCAGCTCGTGCTCCCAGACCCACCACCAGGCCCAGGGCCCGGCATCGGCGCTGCAATCAAAGATCGTATGCGCAGGTGGGACACTTCACTGCCGCCTGGTGCCATGGGCAGTCCCCACCTCCCCAGCCCAGTGCCCGCCTCACCGTCTCGACATTCTTCTTGGTGGGGTCCATTTGTTTGAGCGCCCAGCGTAGGATCAGCCAGGACCCCAACAGGCTCAATCCCAGGTACGACACCTGGCGGGCACGAGTTTGGCATGCATCACGCGCCGGGCATTGGGCCTGCAGGGCGGGCGTAGTGTACAGGCCGAGCCATCCCCCGCACCACACCGGCAGTCGCTCAATCCTGGAGTGAGGGCCCCCGTGACCCCACCTCAAATATGGTAGACTTGTTATTTCTGCTCGTGTTCTGCGCCATCTTCACAGCTGCAGAGCCCAGCTTCTGCAGAGTCTCCCCCAGCCACACCATGGGCGGCGACCACTCCTCGCCTGGTCAGGCCGCACGGCGCAGTGGGCCCCGATGAGCAAGCCTAATGTTCTCTTTGCGGGTCAAAACGTAGCACTGGTAGCCCGGTTGCGTCCCGAGCCCCACAATGAGGTTGCGGGGAGGGTCCCTCCCGGCCTTGATCGCTGCTCGGTCATTATCCCGCGCGTTCAGTCCGACGGGGATGCAGGAGGGTGGTGGGTTCAAATAACCCAACTCCCCCCTGCCCAGAAACTCTTCGTAATGGACGCAGTCCACATGACTCTTGCTGCAGCATGCCAATATGTAGGATTGCAGACCACCTTCTTTCTAGTACAATCGATTGTGTGTGTATGAACAGCAACAGGATTGGGCCCAAGTCCCACAGGACCCCCCTGTCAGATCCACCACAACCAGCAGGAATGTAGCGGTCACAACACTTCTGCCACTGATCAGGCACCTGAGAGCCCCAGCGCCTCGGTGACCTTCTGGTTGAGCTGGTCGCACACGGTCTTGGCATCCCCCAGAAGCATCTGGGACAGGTGGGTGAGCGAGACAGGTGGGTGTCGGCAGAGCATGGCGTATTCAACCTCCAAGGCCAGACACACAGCGAATGCCATCCAAGCCTTTTAGCCTTTCTGCAGACCCCACCTGGGTGTTGGGCTTGTAGAAAACGGGGTTGTCGGCGCCGGCATAGCCTGGCGGAGCGGGGATCGAGTGAGGTACCTGAGACTTTGCCTGTGATGGTGCAGGGATCCGAGAGAACTCGCCATCGTCGCCTCCTGTCACACTCTCAAACCACCAAAAGGCCTTGACCCACCTGTGCCCATGGTACGCTTGAGCACGATGACCTGCTTGGCCTTCCAGACCTCCACGACCGGCATGCCTGGGTGGGTGGATAGGTCTTGGTGTGCTCATGCCCTTGTACTTGGTACATGCTCAGGCAGCAGGGCCGAGTGCAGGCAGACGCCCATGCGATAACACCCTGATCGGGACCAGACCTTCTAGCCGTAGCATGCACATGCCCTCACCTGCAATGACAGAGTTGGGGTCCTCGATGGCGGCCGAGTTGATGGTGTCGTTGGCCCCGATGACCAGCGCCACGTCAAAGTCCTCCATGTGAGGGTTGACCTCGTCCATCTGTAGGGTGTCGTGCAGAGGCATGATACACGGGCGAGGCAAGGGACAGGAGCGACCAAATCTTGCAGAGCGTCCGCAAGCTTTGGAATGGGCGCCAGACGGCCAGTGGATGCCCCATACAACCCCAGACGCCGCAGCAGCCATGCCAGCCTCCTCCCGACTTGCACACCCAAGGACTCCCCCCCCCCCCAAACACACACTGACAGCTCCTTTCTCCGGCCCCGCCCACCTCCTCCACAATGTCGTAGGGCACTCCAGCTTCGGCCAGGAGCACATTGAGCTGGCCCGGCATGCGCCCGGCCACCGGGTGGATTCCAAACCTGAGATGTAGGGGGAAAGAGGGCGTTCTGTGCGTCTGCGGCTGGGATGAGAGGGTCGCAGCGGTGCAGAGCCATGCTTGTGTCCAGGCCATCCGCTGGGAAGAGCTGGACTGGTGTAGGGGATCGGATTTGCTCCACTGGCGAGATGCGGGTCGGCAGATCGACTTTCCATGGCACAAGGCGGCTGCCTGAGTACCCAGAATGCAGCCTCGACGAGAGCAATTCCGGGCACGCCCGACACGCCAAGATCCCTCCTTCTCTCTGCTTCCCACCAAGACCCGGCACATCGTACCTCTAAAAGCCCTTCAAGCACCATCCCCCTTTCGCCCCCCGATCCCCCGTCAACCCCCCCTCAACCCCACCGACCCACTTGACGGCGATGTTCTTGGAGCGCAGGCGCTTGACCAGGTCGGCGATGGCGTACTGCGCTCCCGCCACAGCCAGGCCATACCCCGGCACAATCAGCACGCTGCGCGCTGACGTCAGCACCTCGGCAGCACCGTGCGCGTCCACCTCGGCGTGCGTCCCACCCACCTCGGCGGCGGGCCCGGCCGCGGCGGTGGCGTACCCGCCCAGGATGACGTTGGCCAGGGAGCGATTCATGGCGCGGCACATGATGTAGGACAGGATGGCGCCGGAGGAGCCGATGAGCGCGCCGACGGTGGTGAGCAGGTCGTTGCCCAGCATGAAGCCCTCGGCGCAGAGCGCGTAGCCGGAGTAGGAGTTGAGCAGTGTGATGACGACGGGCATGTCGGCGCCGCCAATGGAGGCGGTCATGTGCGCGCCCAGGCCGCCGGCCAGGGCGGTGGTGGCGCCCAGGGCGGCCAGCGCCACGCCCGGGTCGCCTGTGGTCAGGAAGGCGGCGCCGGCCGCGGCGTTGCCGGCCAGCAGGCCCAGGTTGAGCGCGTTCTTGCCCGGCAGCGCCAGCGGCTTGGAGGGCAGGACGCCGTGCAGTTTGCCAAAGGCGACGGCGGAGCCGGTGAGGGTCACCGCGCCGATGAAGGTGCCAAAGTAGGTGCTGGCAGCGTGCACGGCGTCCAAGTGGGCCGGGTCGGCGGCCATGTAGCTGGCGATGGAGGTGGTCACCGCGGCCAGGCCCACCAGGGAGTGGAAGCCGGCCACCATCTGGGGCAGGGAGGTGATGGCCATGCGGCGGGCGACCAGCGCGCCCGCGCCCGCGCCGACGCCCAGCGCGCCGACGATCTGGACGGGGAGCAGCGCGTCGGACCCCGGGGTGGCCACCACGGCGCCCAGCGTCGCAGCCAGGCCCAGGCCCACGCCCGTGGCGCCCAGCACGTTGCCCAGGCGGGCGGTGCGCTGGGAGGCCAGCGCGCCGATGGAGGCGATGCACAACCCCGAGGCCGCCAGGTAGGCGGCGGGGGTGGCCTCGGCGTACCCCGCCGCCGCGCCGGCCGCGTAGGCCGCCAGCGCGCCTGCGCCGGCCAGGCCGTACAGGCCGGTGAACTCGGGCGGGTCGCCGGGCCTGCGGAACATGCCCAGCATGCGCTGGGTGATGGTGAACCCGCCGCCGATGTTGACCGCGGAGGCCAGCACGGCGGTGGCGGCCAGGCCGCCCGCCGCGCCGGCAGGGACCAGGCCGCCGGTGGCCACGGCCATGCCGCCCACCGCCGTGAGGCCAGAGATGGCGTTGGTGACGGACATGAGGGGGGAGTGCAGGGCGGGAGTCACGCCCCACACCGTCTGGTAGCCGCACACCGAGGCCAGGCCAAACTTGGTCAGCATGGAGGAGAAGGCGGGGGAGGGGGACAGCGCGCCCAGGCCGACCACCGCGCCCAGGCCCACCGCCGCGCCGGCGGCCGAGCGCAGCGTCGCCGTGCGGACGGCCTCGGGCGAGGCGGCCTGCTCGGCCGCGGCCTTCTCGGCCGCCGCCTTCTCCGCGGCCGCGGCGCCCGCACCGGCCGCGCCCGCGCGCGGCGCGACGGGCGGGGCCGGCCAGCGCAGCTCGCCGGCCTCCAGCACCAGGGCGCCGCGCACCGCTTCGTCGGCGTGGTCGATGCAGAACTGGCCCTTGTGGCCGGTGAAGGGGCCCATGGACAGCAGGAACTGCGGGGCAGCGTGTGTGCGTGCGTTTTGGTGGTGGTGACTCATGTGAGCGGGGTGGAGGGGGGTGCACAGGGGGGGTGGCATGTGATTGCGCTGGTCCCTGGACAGCCGTGTGCCGAGGTCAGACAGTCTCTGGGTGAGCCGGGCGGTGAGGCCAGGGCCCGCCCATGCATGAGACCGGGGCATGCCAGGGATCGTTGAGACCTGGGAAGTTCTCGCCCCCATACAGCGTAGGCGCCCGCCAGCGCATGGGTGAGGAGATGGCCCCGGGGGCTGGGCAGCATGCATCTCTGGCATTCACCCCAGGAATCCACAGCACGAAGCCAGCCTACACACATTGCACACCCCACACGCAAAGTCCCCTGTCCCCCCGCACCACCCCCACCTTGGAGATGTTGTTGGAGAAGAGGGTGGAGGACTGGGTGGGGAGGCGGGAGGGGAGGTCGGTGTACCCGATGCAGGTCACCCCCCCGGCCTGGACGACCTTGCCGGGGACGGTGGTCTCCACGTTGCCGCCCTGCTCAGCCGCCAGATCCACTGCGGGTGGGAGGGTTGACATGGGTTGGGGAAGGTATGCAGGGGAAGAATCGTGGGCTCTGGGGCATACAAAGGCAGTGAGGATTTAACCCCAGCTTGGATGAGATGGAGGAATCCAAGGGCGGTGGATGGCTGTGAGTGGGAGTGAAGAGGATACTTTTAGAAATCACGAAACAAAAGCCCTGGCCCAGCGCACCCGTGACGGAGCCGGGCTTCATGCTCTCCACCATGTGGTTCTTGATCAGCACGGGGGCGCGCTTCCCTGGGATGAGTGCGGTGGTGATGATGATGTCCACGTCCTTGGCCTGCTCCGCAAACAGCTTCATCTGCAGTGGGACGGGAGAGGATGGTCCTTCCGTGGAAGGGGAGAAGGCCGAGCAGGGACAAAGGCCAGGCAGGGCTTGGATGATTGAAGGAGGGTATTCGTCCAAGTTCAGACCCAACACGCCACGCGGTCTCTGGCCATGCCGTCACCACGAGCAACCTCCCGTCAAGTCGCAGCCTGTTGGCTGCCAGCTCCTTCCCGCAGAACCGGCCCTCAGCACCGCCCTGGTCCTTCCAACACACCAATCCCAACCCCCTCTCACCTCGGCCTCGATGAACTCCTTGGACATCTCCTTGGCGTAGCCGCCGCCACCCTCCCCGCTCTCCTCGATGTTCACGGTCAGGAACTCGGCGCCCAGGGACTTGGCCTGCGCATGAGTCATGATGACAAATGAGGAGGGAGTGGTGCAACTCGCCAGGGTGCGGGTGGTGGCTGGCCTCTGGGCTTACAGCGGGTGCACAGCAGCACGAATCCAAGATCCCTGTGCCCCAGATGAGCCCCCCCTGTCGGGCCCACAACCACGTGCACACCCTCCTCAGCAGGATGAAACGCCCGACCACCACGCACCTGCTCCGCCACGGCGGCGCGGGTGTCAAAGACGCGGACCACTGCCCCCATGTTCTTGGCGGTGCCGATGGCAGACAGCCCCGCCACGCCGCCGCCGATGACGAGCATCTTGGCGGGGGGAACACGCCCCGCAGCAGTGATCTGGCCCGTGAAGAAGCGGCCAAAGTGGTTTGCGGCCTCGATCACCGCCCTGCAAGGGGTCGGGGGGGTGAGTTTGTGCAAGGAGTCGAGGACGAGGGGAATGACGGGATTCGGCTAGGAAGCCAGGCTGCACGGACACCTCACCTCGCGCCATCCGCACCTGTATCCGGCGATGTTGGCCATGGAGGAGAGAGCGTCAAAGGTCTGCGCACGGCTGATTGTGCGTGGGATGCAGTCCATGGCTGCAGGGGGGGGGGTGATGGGCACTTTAGGCCTGGGATGAATATGCAATCTAGGCAACCAAAACCGGAAGGCAAGCAGGGCGACGCCCATCCAAACCCCACTTATCCGGCGCTGAAACTTTGCGCGACGTCGCCCAGACACCCTGCAGACCCAGGGGAGGGCAGGAACCCACACCAAGATACCACCAGCCGTACTCCCTCCGCACCGAGGGCAGACACGCGCTTCTGGGCCAGGGCATCCACCAGGCCCTTGTTCTGCGCGGGGTGCAGGAAGGAGATGAGGCGTGCCCCCTGCTGCAGCAGTGGCACCTCAGACGCCTCGTGCGGCGGCCTGATCTTGAGCACGATGTCCCTCCCAAATGCGTCGCCCGTGGAGCCCATGACGGCACCCGCCGCCTCGTAGTCGGCATCCTGTGGGAGAAGGGATTGGGCAGCAATGACATGGGTGGTGTGATGCTCCTGACCCAGAAGCGATAGACTCAGACTCAGAATGCACTCCCCCCTGTTCAAAGATCAGCAATAGTCCCCAGTCACCGACCCTGCACCGTTTCACTCACGGAGAAGTTGGCGGCAGCGCCTGCCCCAGACTCCACCAGGACTTCCTTGAAGCCTGCCTTCTTTAGGGCAGCCACCCCAGCCGGGGTGAGCGCCACACGGCGCTCACCCTCAAAGGACTCCTTGGGTACGCCTGCAGAGGAGCGAGGAGGTGGTGGGAACCGCTTGGCAATCTATATATGAGCCACAAGGCATGCAGGGCATTGGGTAGGGAGGGCAGTGCTTCACGTCGTAGTTTAGGCGTCCCGATGCGGCTCCACCCCAGATGGAGCTAGGGGAGTACTCATGCTGGGTATTTTCGCTGATGAGGACCAGGCACACGCATTACTCACCCACAGCCAGTTGGTCGTAGGGCACTCCCTGAGTCCCTGCTGCGGCAAACGACCGAGAGAGACGCGGGAAGGAGATCCCGGTGGAGGAGAGGGCCCCGGCGGGTGTCCAGGGATTGCCATCGAGGATGACCCGGGGGTTTGGGGGCCCACTGCCGCCTTCGAACGCACGCAGGGCGCAGTACACGCCCCTTGCGACAGGACCCCTCGCCGATGACCATCTCTGTAACACCAGCATTGGTCAATAAGCGCTCTGGGGCGCGGCGGGTCCACTAAGCAGGTCGACACCCCTGACGCGATCGTGGCCTGACGGCTGAACGCTTCCCTCCAGGAGGGCCCCTGTTGTATCGATTTGTATCGGATGCAAGTGCAATGGATCCGATCTTCGGATCGGTCCTGCCCTGCAGATCCTGAGCCCCCAGGCTGCGAATGTAGAGCGACCGTCCCAACTCTCGTGGATGAGGATTTTTGGGCGGACGATCAGAATTCCGAAAATAACACCCCCGCATCCACGTCAGCATGCTCAAACACCGCACTTGGTGCGGCACCACCCCCGACGAGCTTCTTTAAACCACCACCCAACCAGTCATGTCCACCGAAAACCAGGGCTCGCCGGCCCCCGGGCTGCCCTGCTGAGCTCCGCCCAGAACCCTGACCCGCCCCCCGCCTCGCACCTGTTGGCCTGCCTAGACTCGCCCCGGCACCCTCCCGCCTCCCCACCCCCCACCCTCGTCGCCATGGACCAAGGCAGCGTGGGAGTGGCAGACCTGCCGGCCGCGGCGGTGGAGCAGATCCTGCTCCTGCTCCCGCCGCACGACCGTGCGGCAGCGTCCGCCACCTGCCGCACCTGGCGCTCCATCGAAATCTCCTCCCGCCTGCTGTACGGCGACGTGACCCTGGACGGGCACTCCCTGGGCCCCGCGGACGGGGACGGCACGGCCCGGTCCCTGGGCTCCTGGCTGGCCGCCCGGCTGGAGGCCATCCAGCACTTCAAGCTCTGGACGCCCTACCCCCTGGACTCCCTGGCCGGGGGGGTGGTGGACCTGCTGGCCTCCGCCAACAAGCTGGCCAGCCTGCAGTACGTCTCCTCCGACCAGGGCCTGCCCGCCGCACTGGGCTCCCTGGCCAAACTGACCAGCCTGCGCGCGCTGCAGATACTGGTGCCCGGTGACGGCGGCGCCAGCCTGGCCCTGCGCGCGCGAGACATCTCCAAGCTGAAGCCGCTGCGCAACCTGCGCGCCATGCGCCTGAGCGTGGCCGAGATCCGGGGCGGGCTGCCCACACCGCTGCTCAAGGCCTGGTCCCGGCTGGAGTCGCTGCACATCACCTCCCGCTTCCGCATGGCCGGGGAGAGCCTGCGCCACCTCACCTCCCTGCGCCGCCTGGAGCTGGACGGCGTGACGCTGAGTCCGCCCGACGCCAGCGTGGCCCAGGGCCTCAAGCAGCTGACGCACCTGGCGCTGACGCCGGCGCGCGAGGACGCCGCGCGCTGGCAGGAGCTGGAGCTCTGGCCCGCGCTGCAGCGCTTGCCCAGCCTGGCCAGCCTGCACGCCACCGTGGACCTCCTGTCTTTGATGGGGGAGGACGGCACGCTGGGCGGCGACGCCGTCGAGGGCGGCGTCCCAGAGGGCATCCTGGCTTGCGGGTGAAGGCCCGAGTGGAGGTTCTTTTGTTGGGGGTGGGTGGGGGACGGGACGGGGGGG
>NW_011934305.1:186295-196334 GCF_000733215.1 Auxenochlorella protothecoides
TAAAGCATACTTTACGGAAATTTAAAGGGGGGGGGGGGGGGCGCCCTCGATGGCAGTGGGTCAGAGATTTGAGAGGGACGCGGGGAGGACGGTGATGGGCAGCTCAGCCTCTGCCGGTGCTGCAAGTTCTGCCGGTAGGCTCCTGTGCATCCCCGCCTCTCATGAAGCTCCATCCGAAGCACAGCACCGCACCCCTCCAGTTTCAATACGTGGTGTCATTCCTGGAACCCCCCCATCCCACCCCCTCACCCTCTTCTCTCTCAGGCACCTGGAGTCGCTGGTGCTACCCATGGTGCTGAGCCAGCTGCCGGAGCTGCGCCCGGGTCAGCTCCCCGCGCTGACCTCGCTGGCGCTGCCCTCCTCCCTGGCCGAGCGCTGGCCCGCCAGCTGGTGTCTGCACCTCCCCGCCCTGCGCCGCCTGGACCTGTCCGGCGCGGCCAGCCTGGGCCGCGCCCTGCCCCGCGAGTTCTCCGCCCTGCGCCGCCTGGAGTTCCTGGAGCTGCGCGCCTGCGGCCTGGAGGCCGTGCCCGCACCTGTGGCTGCGCTGCCCGCGCTGCGCCGCCTGGACCTGGGCATCAACCGCCTGGCCGGGCTGGCCCCGGGGCCCTACCTGGCGGGCCTGGAGTGGCTGTGCCTGCGCCAGAACCCGCGCCTGCGCGCGCTGCCCGCCGAGCTGGCGGCCGCGCCTCATCTCGCACACCTCGACCTGGGCGAGTGCGAGGCGCTGGAGCTGGGAGGCGCCGACGTGCGTGACGTGCTGGCGCGCATGCCCGCGCTGCGCCGCCTCGTGCTGGCGCGGGCCGAGGACGCCGCCGACGGGCCGGCGCTGGGGGCCGCGCTGGCCGAGCTGCGCCGCGCCGCGCCGGGCGTCGCTGTGGACCTGCGGCGCGCGGAGGGCGCCTTCCAGACGCTGTGCTGACGTGGCGCTGCCGCGACGCGGGCGTCGCAACAAGACCACCCCCCAACTCCTGCCGGCTAGTGTTTCCCTTTTTTCTTTAGATCCCTTGTGGGGGCCTCGCCACGCCCCCCTTCCCCCGCCGCTGCAGTTTCTTCAGCCCCCTCAGAACTAGTTCGTGGGCAGCACCCCGTGCCTCTTCTTTCATTCCTAGTATGAGCATTCAGTAGCTTATTTTGGCCCCGCGCACGGCCTTGCCCCCTCACCCTCGCGCGCACCCCTTGTCTGACTGAATCCCCTCCCCCCCCCCACCACACGACTGGAGGTCAAACTTGCTTCCCCGGTGAACCCCACGGAATTTAGTCCGACGTGTTCCCCTACACTCAGCGCTGTAGATAGTCAGGCTGACCCTTCTGCCGCTCACAGTGGGAAAAGAATTCCACAAGAGATCAGCGAGAGCTCCCGACCAGCCACCCGGAGCAGTGGGGGGACGGGATGGCGAGGCGCCAGGATTACGACTACCTCATCAAGCTGCTCCTCATCGGGGACAGCGGTGCGTGAGGGTGATCTGAGTCGGGTGTACAAGTGCATTCGGGGCCCGGGTGGGAGCCGGCACGGGACCACCTGTCGACCCGTGCCCTCCAGACCCCTCCCCCGGGTGGTTGTTGCAGGGGTGGGGAAGAGCTGCCTCCTGCTCCGATTCGCCGAGGACTCCTTCACCTCCAGTTTCATCACCACCATCGGGTGAGGGGGTGTGGACAGGGGCGGGCCACGAAGGGGGTGGCCCCCTTGGACCGGTGGCAGTTGAGGTGCAGCCCTGTGTGCATCGTCCCACACTCCAGCCCCCCCACCCACCCACTCCCAGCATCGACTTCAAGATCAAAAAGGTGCTCATAGATGGCAAGTGGGTGAAGCTCCAGATCTGGGACACGGCCGGTCAAGAACGCTTCCGCACCATCACCAGCGGTGCGTAGTGGGCACCTACTCGTTTGTTTCTCGTCTCTTTTTGGGACCGCTCCTCATACCTGTGTGTGCAGGCAAAGTTGCGATCCCCTGCATCACCAATTGCATGCAGGCCAACCCATGATTGGGCGTGACTAGTTCCCTGTGCTTTCCTGCTTTGGCCTCACATCACCCAGGCACCCCCTTCAGCCCCCCGAGCACACAGCCCCTGCATCCCCCATTCTCCAATCCCCTGCGCCCCTCGCACAGCCTACTACCGCGGCGCCATGGGGATCCTGCTGGTGTATGACGTCACCGACGAGTCCTCCTTCAGCAACATCCGGAACTGGATGCGGAACATCGAGGCCCACGCCAGCGAGCATGTGGTCAAGGCCCTGGTGGGGAACAAGAGCGACATGGATGAGTCGCGGCGCGCGGTACCCTACTCCCGAGGACAGGTCGGTTTCAAGTGGAGAGGGGGGAGGATGAGGTCGAGAGCGGTGGCGACCTCTCGTGTGCCCGCCGGGCATCCCACCTCCCTGCAGCCCATGGTATCGACCGTCGACGTGTCGGTGCGCAAGTGCCGCCGCCACCGGCCCCATCGCGTGCCACCTCAAACACAGGCGCTGGCCGACGAATACAAGCTGCCCTTCTTCGAGACCTCCGCCAAGAGCAACGCCAACGTGGACGAGGTGTTCCAGGCGGTGGCGCGGACGGTCATGGCGAGGCTGCGCGACTCCCTGCCGGCTGGCGGGGAGCAGGGCGGCGCCGGAGCCGGCGCCGTGCGCGTCGGGGGGCCACCGGGCGGCGCTCCTGGGCGGTACTCCGCGGCGAAGCCCAGCAAGCCGGCCTCCAGCGGCTGCTGCTGAGTGCGGCGCGCGTGCCCTCGGCATCCTGTCGCAGGCGCCCTCCAGGCATCCCCATGGCGCCGGGTCACGAGTCCCAGCGTCTATCCTGGGCCCCGTCCCGCGATCGGGGGCAGCTTCCTCGCGCCCCTGCACTCCCTTTCCACTTGCGCGTGCAATGCAGAGACGGCGGCCCATGCAGCCGTTTGCCGGCCTCGCGCGTCGCCGCAGCGATGCCCCTTCCTGGCGCCCGGCGCACGCATCCCTGCATGCCCCCTCCCTTTCCTGCCGCTCGTTCGTCTGACGTACCGCCCCATGACCATGTACACGCTGGCAAGCATGGCAGGGGGGTGGGGTCGCATACACACCAGCTTCAGGAGTGGTGGTATCGGTTGCGCAGGGCGCGACGGAGCGGCTCTTTCGGGGGCTCCCCGCCAGGGATGGAATACACGAGCCCCAGGGCTCCGCGCGCGCTGCGTGCAGCCCCGCCCAAACCCCGAAAGAGGCAGACCCGCCTCAGGCCCCGCCCTCTGCGCCGCCCTCCGCCAGCGCGTGCACGCGCGCCAGGAAGCGCTGCAGGAGCGCGGCGCAGCGGGCCTCCACGTCCTGCACACTGCGCCTGCCGTAGCCCAGGCCCCGCAGGTTCTCCACCAGGGCGGCCAGGGCGGCGGGGCCTGGCTTGCCGTGCGACGCCAGGCAGCCGTGCAAGAGTAGGCGGTCCTCGTCGGCGTGCCAGCTGCCGCCTGCCGGCGGCGGCCCCGGCCCCGGCCCTGGCCGGGCCAGGTCCGGCAGCAGCCGCTGACGTGGCAGGGGGGGCGGGGGCACGCCCAGCGCGGCGTAGCCGCCCTGCACGCCCGCCAGCGCGGCGGCCAGCTGCTGCCGCAGGCTGCCGGCGTCCAGCCCCGGCGGCGGCGGGGGGTGTGCGGCGCAGGGGCTGAGCCCCAAGCCGTACCCGCGCAGGAGCGGGGCCTCGGGCGGCGAGGGCGGTCGCAGGTGGCGACCCCATCCCGGCCCGCTCATGGGAGGCTCCCAGGGGGGCGCATCGTCTTGGCTGTCGCTGCTGACTGGGATGGGCAGGAGCACGGACCGGGGGCCTCTACCCGTGGAGGGCGAGGGGGGCGATCTCGACCCAGGGTCGCAGGACGCCGCGCCGCCGGGCTTGTGCGCGGTGAAGAAGGCCTCCCGCAGCAGGGCCTGGCGCCGTTTCTGGGCCAGGGCGCGGCGGCGAGCGGCCTTGTCGGGCCTGATCAGCGAGGCGCCGCCGGTGTGCTTGCTCCACAGCCGCGCCAGCACCTGGAGTGGGTGCGGGTGTGTATGTGGCGCTTGTTGCTGGGGAATCATGGATCGGTCCCGCCCCTCACAGGGGCGAGCTCTGGCTCTGCATCGATGGAGATGTTATACGTCTCCGGGAATGCGTGATCCCCCAAAAATTACACCTTGGGCTGCCGAGCGGGCAGGTACTCCTTGCATATGAGCTCCCAGCGATTCTTGGCATCGCCCACCCACGCGACGGCTTCCGCCAGCAGCGCAATCTCGGGGGGGGTCAGGGGCCCACTGATGGTGGCCACCGCGTCCTGAGGGATTGATTCACGCGATTGGAAAGGGAGATCATGAGCAGTTGAGTGGAGTGGGTCGGGGCTAGGGGATGGACCGGCTGCAAGGGCAAACTCCAAACGCCGCATGCCTCCTTTCCCTGCTCCAAGTTACAAAAACCACCAGCCTAATTTCAACCCGGTCACCCCTCCGGCCAACAACCTTGATGGAGTTTGGGCGGGCAGAGCCTGTCGTCTGGTTCTTCTTCCGGTGAAACAGCTGGGATGGCGTCTTGTTGGGCAGGAGCTCCGCCACGATGCGTTCCCAGTCATACCCAAATCTGCAATGCGAGGGTGCACATGCCCTTGTCAGTGATTCCCTGCGTGCTCCTCTGAGGGCCGGGAGGAGGAGGAGGAGGTACGAGCGCAGACAGACTACTGCCATGGCATGAGGCATCTGTTCCATGGAGGACCAGAGGGGTCCAAGGCAGGGCATACTTCGAAGAACCCAAAGGAAATGGTGCAGTGCAGCATGGACCGACTCACAACCTGCAGTACCTGAGGATGCCCAGGGCCAGCAGCTCATCCTCGGCGGGACTGAAGATCATCTGGCTGGTCACCATGTAGTCTGGTGGCTGCAGAGGGGAAGGGTGTGTGCTGTTGGAGATCAAGGAGCTGTCAGAGCGGTGGTTACCGGAGTGCGGAGCCGCTCGAGGATTGGCCCTCACATGGCCACGCCTGATGACCGACTCCACCCTCCCTGACAACACGTCGCACCATGGGCAGCAGGTCTGGGTCGGCACACTCCTCCTGGATGGGTGCCCAGGCAGCCGCCACATCCTCCGGCAGCCTGCTCCACTGGGGATGCACCAGGGGCCGTTTCCTCCGCTTCGGAGGCTGCCTGGAAGGTGTTGGGAGGTGGGGGTTGGGTGGGAGGGGGGTATCTTGGGGATGAGTGTTGGAGCAGACCACGTGCTCAAAGCCACACCTTCCCGGACACACCCCACACGAATGCCCGCCTCTTCCGCCCCCCCCATCACGGGCGGCAATGGTGCCACGAATACGACCGAAACCAGCATGTCCCCTTTTCTTTCGCCAAAGAAAGGGCCTCACCAGCCGGAGGGCGCGTCCGCGGCCCTCTTCCGCGCTGCCGCCCCCCCAGGGCCCGTCGGTCCCACCGCCACCGCCCCCTCCCCTTCCTCCGAGTCGGAGTCAAGGTCGTCCACCTCCCAGCGTATCCGTTCCCCAGGCGCGTCGGGCGCGGCCTGCGGCCTGTCCGGAGCCACGGCGCGGCGCAGGTCCGGCCAGCGCCGCAGCGCCGCCACGTCGGCGATGGTGTGGGCGGGGACGGGCATGCGCGGCGCCCAGGAGCCCCGCGACGTCGGCGCCGCCTGGGCGGTGCCCGGGGCGTCGACCTCCAGCGCCATGGGCGCCGGGTCGTAGGGCGGGACGCGGTGTCCGCGCCGCGCGCGCGCGCTCTCGACGACGCAGCCCCGCATGCCGTCCAGCAGGTCCGCCAGGCGGGCCGCGCGGGCTGACTCCCCCCCCGCCGCCGCCAGCAGGTACTGCTGCATGAGCAGGAGCACGTGGCGCGCGATCAGCGCATGCAGCGCGCGGTACTGCGACGGTCGCAGCGCGCCAGGCGCCACCGCAGCCGAGGCGGGCGGCCGCCCCGCCGGCGCGAGGTGGCTGCACAGCGATGCGATGCTGGGCGGGGGGTCGTCGGTGGCGGCGGCGGTGGCGGCGGCGGGCGTGCTCGTCCCCGGCGCTGTGGCGGGGGGGTCAGTGGCCGCGTCGCCTGACCTGGGCAGGAAAGCGTGCCGCGGCCTAAGCCAGTGCCCGGGCAGGGCTGCCGTGGCGGCCTCATCAGCATCACAGGGCCGGTGCCACTTGAGGGCGGCGGTGTCCTGGGTTTGGGAGGGCAGAGGACGTCGTAGGTGGGGTGGGGGTCACAAGGGAGGACGAAGTTGTGCTGCATGGTCATGCACGGTCCAGGAAACGCTTGCTCATGCATGCAGGGCCGGGGATGCGGCATGGAGGGCACAAACCAACCCAACCTCCAACAAAACTGCTATGCGCTGACCAGAGGTGCAGCTGCAGCAACAGGGCTGAAGTCCTCGTCGGCCTCGGAGCCAGATGCCTCCTCCTCGTCCAGCGGTAGGTGGCCCAGGGGATCGCCGAGGGACTGGCATGGGCGAGGGAGGGAGCAAGTGAGTGGATGTCAAATGTTAGCTGGCATAGTACTCAGGCAGGTGCCTGGGATGAATCAACCACAGCAAGTTGGCAAAATAATGTCCTCCCATCAAGTCGACCACACGGCTCCATCCCTCCTTGGACACCAAGCCCCTTTTTCACCTGTATGAATCGCCGGTACTCGGCTTCGCCCATGGGGTCTATTGTGGGGACTTCGTCCTCAGCCTGGAGTGGTGAATGTGTTCAGAAGAGTGAAGGACAAGGCGTGCATCCTTGCAAAGCAGGCAATTTCATCGATTACCTTGTATAGATTGGCTGGCCGAGCTTCAATGCCATGAAACATTCATTCATCTCCCACATAAACCTGGCCTCCTGATACCCCTTTAAGACCACCCACCTCCAGCAGCTCCTCCAGCTCATCGATGGTCATGTGGTGAAGGGGGGCCTGGGCGCGCGTGCGGCGTGCCACCGGGGTCGGGAGGGGCAGGGCCCCTCCTGTCGACGCGGATGGCTCCAGGGATGGAGGGAAGGGCATGGAGCCCAGGGACTCCTCGACATACCCCAGGCCATCAAACAGGTCGTCCTCTTCCACCATCTACCAGGTTGGGAGCATGGAATCGAAAGGGCCTTGATTCAGAGCATCTTGCATGGACCATAGGGGTAAGTTGATGCTCGACAGGCACGCAGCAGCTGCTATGGAGAGCTGCGCATCATACATGCAAGGCAGGTCCGTGGCACCTGACCAATGCCGTTTGCCTTTGACACATGGGGCGCACCTTGGCAATCTCGGCATCTGTCAGGAGGGGTTCCAGGAACAGGGCAGAGCTTTCCTCAGCCTCAGGGTGGTCCAGCACCGGTGTTTGCGGTTGGGATCCGAGTGGAGTTGAGCGGGGGCTTGGTGGGCCCTCGCTGGCGCTGTCATCCGCCTCGGACTCAGACCCCGAGGTCGCACGGAAGTCCTCATCCTGCGATATGATGAAGACAGGCGGCGTGGTGCCTGTCAATGCGAGCTGCGCGAGAGTAGAATGCACGGCCTGAGGATAGGCAGCCACTTCACCGCTTGTTATTCACCCCACCAGATCACCTGGTCATCGTCCTCCGTCTCCGACATGAAAATAGAGGCAGGCTGGGTGCCCCCACCTGTCTCTATGTTTCTAAGCGTGCTCATCGAGGTGATTGCTCCACGCTATGCCTAGGTCTGGCCATCCCGTTCATGCGTGTTCCGCACACACCCAACAGGCGCCGAGCGAAAGTCTACATAGATCTTGGGCACGGAAGTTGAGCATATTTCATTTCATGCTCATTCATCACCAGCCGAGAGGAAGCTGGGCATCCCTCTTCGAGCGATGTCTCGTCACGGAGCAAGTAGGCGATCTGACGTTTGAAGTTTGCATGGCGCGCAGGCGAACCCAACCTTCTCTCGGCGACCCCGGGGCACGGAAGTAGAGCGTACTTTGCACCACTCTGTCTCGCCATTCTTCAGAGGAATATCATGATAATCGGGTTGTACTATCTGCGCCCGATGGGTCGCTGAAAGGCCACACCCTTGGCTCCGTCAGCATTCCCATCCGGTGTCCTTACCGAGCAGGGATGCAAATGCAGCGTACCCGGCTGCCGACCTTGCAATTCTGCGAATAAAGCTTGCAGACTGACTTATTTGGTACGGATTGACCAAGGATGGCACCCAACGGGTTTCGGCCAGTTAGCCGCCCTCAATACATTTCTTTCAGGTGTCCTAAGACTCTTTCTCGATTCTGCTGTCAGGATGGAGTGGCCGCGGAACGAATGGCTTGCACATTTTTAGGCTTCATGATCTTGTAATACTTGGTGACAGGGCCATCCGCATCTGTGCATGTCCCTTAAGCAGTTTGCATTCTTCAAACCCTTGTCCATTGGGGCTTTTTTGGGTGCCAGAGTGAAGTCTTTGGCCCTTGGGCAACCTCTGAGCAATTCAAAGAAAGTACTTGGGAGGACACCCAGCAGCTGGATGCTGGCTCCTACAGACCATGTAGAGCATTAAATGGAGTGTGTTGAGAGTAGTACGTGATGTATGTGCTGAAACCTTACCCACTGTGCTGGAATGGGATGCTCATTCAATGGGCCATCTCTTGCTGACTTTGAAACTCAAATCATTGACACCATCCCATCTCAGCCAAGCAAGCCGGCGTAACGATTGCCTGGCAAAGCTGTCTCACTGTCCACTCTTCCCTAGCCCTTGAATAACCTGACAGTCACAATAAGCAACTTTGTACGTGCATCAGGCACAGATGCCAAGTGATGATTGTATTTACGGCAGGGCATGCCCAAGAACTCTGACTCTGGATCACGGAATTGGACCCAAGGGGCAATAACCACATCCAGCATCAACCCAGGTAGAACGCACTCCGCGCGCGGAAGACGGAGGTGAGGCACTGCACTCAGAGATCGACGGCCGCGACCCATCACGACACCATTCTTGAAGTACTACTGACCCATTCAAGCGATATGCCCGTTGCCGAGCATCCACGCCCGGTCTGAGCTTGGGGTTGGACGCTGCGCCCGAGGGATGCCCGAGCGCGGCCCCCGACACCAAGGGTCTGGACTCCCTCCCTTCCCACCGGGCCCCTTCCAGAGCTCCCGTGACCGTGACATGGCCTCGGACGACATCGAGGACCCGCTGCTGCCAGAACCGGCGAGCCCCAGGGCCATGCCGGCCGCCGACCTCCCTCCTGCCAGCATGAGCAAGAACTGGCCAGCCCTGCGCCTGTCCTCCATGTCCACCCGCCGACTCTCCCCCAGCATGCTCGGCGGCGGCGACTTTGACACCGTGAGTGACTTTGGTGTTATGCAGGACGCCTTTTGAGTCGCTGCCAGGTGACCATGGCCCTCCCACAGCGGTGGCATGGGACACCCACCCTGTGTCCCCATTCCGTATGCTGCCGCCTATCTGTCTCCTGGGCATCAGACTCATCCCCCATACCCACACTTTGAAACCCACATTCCACAGCAACTGTCCCCCGCCGGCTCCTTCATGTCTGCCACCTCCTGGCCGGCAAGCCGCGGCCCCAGCCCCCACACCGCCATGCGTCGAGCGGCCCAGCCGGACTCGCCACCCCACCCCCAGGCTCCCACCAACTGGCCCGGCCTGGGGCGCCCGGGCCCGCCGGGTTCAATTGACCACACACCCCTGCCCTCCATCCCCGAGCCGGGCGCGATTTTCCCATCCCATGCGCCTGAAGTCCACACACACACAGCCCCCGCCGCCATGGACCGGCACACGCGCGCCGCGCTGGTCGGCCTGATCGACGTCATGCTGGCGCTGCCCGTGGTGGCCTCCTTCGCCTCCATCATCTTCCAGGCCCCCTTCTTCGCGCCTTACATCGGCCAGCTGGTCAAGCTGGTCTGCCTCTCCTCCGCCTTGCACCAGCTCATCTTCAGCCTCTTCTCCACCATGCCCTTTGCCATGGGCCAGGTCCAGGACGTGGGCCTCATCTTCATGTCCGCCATCGCCTCCAACGTCGCGCGCGCCTGCGCGGGGGAGGGCGTGCCCGCCGACGAGACCCTGGCCACCGTCCTCGTCACCCTCACCATCTCCACCGCCATTGTCGGCCTGCTCATCATCGCCACAGGTGTTGTGTGTGTGTGGTGGGGGG
>NW_011934305.1:197356-200865 GCF_000733215.1 Auxenochlorella protothecoides
CTGGGAGGGGAGGGGAGGCACCCCGGACCTTGCGCGTGCCTGGGATGCTCAGGGATTGAGATTCGCAAGGCCAACCCTGCGCAGAGTAATCGCGTAGTCCCATGACCCCTCAACCTCCCCACACACGAATCTTCATCCCCCTTTCACAGGCATGCTGAAGCTGGCCAGCCTGGTGCAGTACGTGCCGCTGCCGGTGATCGGGGGGTACCTGGCCTTCGTGGGCTACTTCTGCCTGGCGGCGGGGGTGTCGCTGGCCTCCGGCGTGCACATCGACGAAGACCCAATGACCTGGGCGGGGTTGGCCAGCGCCGACGCGCTCCTGCGCCTGGTCCCCGCCCTCCTCCTCCTGCTGCTCATCACGGCGGTGCAGCGCAGATTTAGCCACCCGCTGGCCCTGCCCCTGTTGCTGGCGGCCGCGCCTGTGGTGTTTTACGTCGTGCTCGCCGCCGGCGGCTGGACGCTGGCAGAAGCACAGCAGGACGGCTGGGTTACAAAGCCGACCGTGAGCAGGACCATTGCTTGGGGGTCGGATGGCGTCTGTCACCTTGGGGGGGCCTCTCCACACACATCACAACTGGGAAGGGGATGGCCTGCCATGAAATCAGGCGTGGGGACTCATAGCTGCACCGGGAAGTGATGCGAAGTCAGCGCAGGCTGTTGCAAAGTCAGGATGTGCCCTGCGTGGATGCGCCCCACCCTGTACCAGCAGCCCAAGAACGCTGTGGGAGCCCTGCTGTCCACGGAACGCCGCACCACCGCCCCCGAAGAGCACGCCCGTGCTGTGGCGCCACGGCCATCTCAACTCGATCCTGTGCTCCACCCTTCCCGCAGCCGGGCGAGAAACCCTGGAAGTTCTGGGAGGCCTGGTCGCTGTTCGGCTTCGACGCCTTCCCCCCCACCACCATCCACTGGCGCTTCGTGCCCAAGCAGGCGGGCAAGATCCTGGCCCTCTACTTTGTGGTGGCCTTTGGGTCCAGCATGGACGTTGCCGCCATCCAGGCCGACGTGGCGACGCCCCTGGACTACAACAAGGAGCTGGTCACCGTGGGTGAGACGGAGGCGGGGTCCTCATTGTCGGTCTGTTGGTGATGGTGGCAGGGGGGTGGTATCTTGTGCATGTCCTTGCCTTGCCAACCCAAGGCGCAGTGCTTCAGCACATCAGCCACCTTGACATTTGATAGGCTGAGCGTGTGGCTGACTCCTTGTGCCCTCTCCTCCCTCCCCCCCTGCAGGGATGAGCAACCTGGTGACGGGTATGGCGGGCGTCGGCTACACCGGCTCCTACATCTTCTCCCAGACCCTGTTCAACCTGAAAATGGGCGTGGACTCGCCCGTCATGGGCATCATTGTCGTCGGTGGGTTCTGTGGATGTGGGGTGCGGTAGAACGGTGTGAGATGGGAGCAAAGGCCAGGAAAGGCCGTTCCTGGCGCATCGTCGGGCCTGCCGATCATGCTCACACCTGCACTCCGACATCCCACCCCTCCACACACACAGTTTCGGAGGTCCTGCTCTTCATGGCCCCTGTGAATGTGATGATTTACCTGCCCAACCTCCTGTTTGGGGCCATGGTCATGTGGATAGGCCAGGACATCCTCAAGGCGGGTGTCGGGGAGGAGCGGGGGAGGGGGAGCTGGTGAGCATTGCACGCTTTTCTTTGCGTGCCTGCCAGGGCCACATGTAGAGTCGGTATCGGCACCCTCCATCTCCAATGACACCCCTCCATGCCAAGTTCATGCTCCTGAAGTCTCCTCCTCACATCTGCCAACTCATCTCTCTGGACCCTTCCTTATGTTGGACATCTTTGAACTCACCTGCCCTTATAGAATCTCCCTACTTCCCTCCTCAATGCACAGGACTGGCTGTTCATCGCCTACAAGCGTGTGTCGCACGTGGAGTATGCGCTCCTGCTGGCCACGTTTGGGGCCATCACGCTGTGGGGGCTGGAGCTGGGCATCGCCGCTGGCATCGCGGCTGCCGCCCTCCACTTCACCTACTCGTGCGTCGATGCTGGGGCGGGATGGAAGGAAAGGGAGGTTTGCGATGGCGGGTCTGCCGGAGAGACGCTCCTCTCCTGTAGCTTCTTTGGGCCCACACCAGTTCTGTGGGCCCCAACCCACTTGTCTGCGCTGCCGTCGCACGCTCCTCCCGCTCGCCGATCGCCCGGCAACAAATCATCTCCAATCCATCCCGCGCCCCCTTTCCTCCTTCATCCGCCCTTCCAGCCGACATCAACCCCCCACACACATGCAGGTATGCGCGGGTGACGCTGCGCACCTTCAGCGTGGTGCCGTCGCGGTCGGGCGCGGTGCGCACCTGGGACCATCGCCGGGTACTGGAGCACTTTGTGCCGCGTGTTCGCGCCTGCAGCCTGCAGGGCTACCTCTTCTTCGGCTCCTCCGTCCTGGTGTCCGCCAAGGTCCTGGCCGTGGCACAGGACCTGGTGGCCAGCCTGGGCCAGCTGGCAAGGCAGGAGAGCCGTGGCCGGCCGCGCACGCAGCGCGAGAGCGAGAAGCTGCAGGGCGCCCTGATTCGGGCGCCCCTCTTCCTCATACTGGACTTCAAGTGGGTCTGGTGGGGGGTTGGTTGGCGTGAGTGGTGGTGAAAGCATTGGATGGGAGGCTGTCTTAGAAGGCCTGGGACGTCCCAACAGCAAGCTCATGGCCCTGACCTCGTTCGAACGACCCAGGGATTGTAAACAAGACTGGCCTAAGATTGCAGTGCTCTGCTCTTGTCATCCAGCCTGCCCTCCAAAAAGCATCCAGCCTCCCTGCCCCTAACCCACCCCCACCACCCCGAGTCTCGCTCCAAACAATCACCCCCTCCCAACACAGGCGGGTGCAGGGCATGGACGCCACCGCGGCACGGACCTTTGTCTCGCTGCATGTCCGATTGCAGCGGCTCGGCGTCCAGCTGGTCATCACCCACCTGCCCGACGAGGTGCCCGCCCTGCGCAAGCTGCTGGCCTCCCAGGGCCTGATCCTGCGGACGCCCTCGGGGCAGGAGGAGGGGCACGTGGCGGGATCGGAGATCGAGGCGGCAGGTGAGGAGTGTGGGTGGAGGGCAGCGGCTGGCCTAGGGTGGGTAGAGAAGAGAGGGGCCAACCCAGATCGAGCTAAGGGGTGCCTGAAGTTCGGGTTTCAGGCCTGAGCTGATGGACCACCACCGCCCTTTGCAGTCAATCTCCCACTGGCACCACGGCCTCATACCAGAGCGCCCACCCCCCCTTCCCCAACGCACACCAAAACAGGCACGTGCCAGTGGTTTGAGACCATGGAGGCGGGCCTGCACTTCTGCGAGGAGCAGTTCCTGGACGTGGCCATTGAGTCCGGGCTCTGCTCGCCGCGGCGCTCGGATGTGACCCTGGCCGAGGCGCTGCTGGCACACCGCTCCCTGTCGGACGCGCAGGCCGAGCCCGGGGGGCCCGCGAGGTTTGAGGCCGCCGCCGCGCTGTTGGGCCGATACGTGCGCCAGAGGAAGCTGCGGTGCGCTGCACGAGTATTGGATGGGG
>NW_011934305.1:201851-202388 GCF_000733215.1 Auxenochlorella protothecoides
TTGGTGTGGGTGGGGGGGGGGGGGGGGGGGAGCTGCTGCGGTGGAGGGAATGGCCTGCATGGTGGTCGCTGGGTACCAGGCAGACACGGTGCAGCCCTCAGGGGGCTCCTGAAGGGCTGCTGAGGCCAGGGTGCCGACTCCTTTCAACCACCCACCCACCCGCCCCTCCGTCAGAGAGGGCGAGGCCCTGTTTGAGAGCGGGGACGAGCCAGACTGCTTCTTCATCATCAAGTCTGGCACCATCATTGTGGAAGTCAGCTTTGCAGAGAACGAGCACCAGGGGAAGCCAGGGGTGGAGGGAGCCCCCACCCTCACACGGGCCCAGAACAGGTGAGGAGTAGTTGGTGGGAGGGCGTGCGTGGCAGGCAGAGCAAGGTGACCAAGAAGGGGGTAAGGATGCCAATGTGTTGTGGGACGGGAGTTCAGCCAGACTGTTGGACTGCATGGAAGAGTGCTTGCAGTGGCAAGCGCTGTAGTGTGCACCTCAGCAGCCCCACACCGACTATGGAATCAATCTCCAGGCCCCGCAAGCCCCCC
>NW_011934305.1:203685-207808 GCF_000733215.1 Auxenochlorella protothecoides
AACCACCCCCCCCCCCCCCCACCCCCCCCCCCCCCCCCAACACACCCCCTCCCACAACCCTGGCAGGACCTTTCACCACGACCCAGGGGCGGTGGTGGGCGACTTCGACTTCTTCGCCGGGCGGAGAAGGACCTTCCGGGCCCTAGCCCTTACCCCCGCCGCGGTCTGGGTCATCTCGCGGGCAGTGCTCCAGGCGGTGGCAGACGAGAGCCCGTCCACCGTGGTCCTGCTCCAGTCCATCATCCTGCGCGCGGCCTCCCTCACGGCGGTGCACGCCTTCGAGGTGCTGGAGAAGCTGACCTGAAGCTTGAGCGGCGGTGTGCGAGACAGATTGGATGCGTCTGCGAGTGCCCACCTTTCCATGGGAGGGCGACCTCCATCCTTGGCGCACTGAAGAACCGCTCCCCTTGCCGGTACACACCTTGAGTCATTCCTGGATTGAACGAATTTTTCTTTCGAGTCCCGCCCCATTGGAACTCGAGCGGACGTACAACCCGATTGTTAGTTTCCTGGCAATGAATCACGCAGCAGGCGCAGCAGCCTGAGGATCTGGGGTGGGTGGTGGGTGTTTCGGAGGAGTCGCCTGAATGGCCGCTAGATTCGCTGGGCGCAGCAGGATAAAGGACAGGCATGGAAAATTCAGGACATTACAAATTGTCATGGCGTGCGCTCGGCCTCCCACAGCGCTAGGATGTGAGCATGGGCTTCAGGCTCGTTGCAGGGCTACTCCCTCGATCAGGTACAGCACACGCTTCATGTGGGGACATCCGTGCCTTCAACACGGTGGTAATCTATTCCATCCGGTGCATAATGCCATCAGAGACGTATTCACTCATCCAGACCTTCCCATGCAGCCATGCCGACCGGAGATGTGCCTGTGGAGCAGTCGCAAATTCACGGAGTCTGTCCCCCTCCCCCTCTGGCGCCCCATCGCGTCGAGATGTTGGCCTGGGCATCGCTGTCAGCATGGCAGCGCTCCTCCTCCCCATTTCCCTGCCCCTGCCCTCAGCAGCCCTTGTGGAAGGCTACACTCCCATGGAAGCCCTCAAAGGTGGAAGGGGGCTTGGGGCCGTGCATGCTAGCACTTGCATGCGCACCCAGAGACTCTCTCTGCCCTCGCGCCAGTCCCTCGCTACAATTCTCCATCCCCCCCCTCGCTCCCTCTCCAGGTAAAAACTACGGCAAGCCACGAATGAGCTACAGCGATTACGTCACCACCCCGTCAGGACTGCAGTACCTTGACGTCAGGGTGGGCACCGGTCCCACCCCCAAGCCGGGTCAGCGGGTGACCATCGACTGGGCGGGCGTCACCATCGGGTACTATGGGCGCCCCTTTGAGGCCCGCAACAAGGTGCTTGGGGGAGAGGCCAGTGCATGGCATCTGGGAGGGGAATCGCTTTGGGGGTTGAAACCTTGTCATGTGCCTTACTCCGGCCCGTGTGTGATCATGCGACTCAGCCGCCCTCGCCTCCCTGCTCTCACCCTGGCCTCCTCTGGGCACACCATGCCTCTGCACAGACCAAGGGCGGCGCCTTCACGGGGGACGACAAGGAGTTTTACCACTTCAACTTGGGCTCCGGCTCCGTCATTCCGGCGGTGGAGGAGGGGGTGGCGGGCATGGCGGTGGGCGGCATCCGCCGACTCATCGTACCAGAAGAGCTGGGCTACCCCAATGGGGACATGACGGCCCTGGGACCCAGCCCCACCACCTTTTCCGGTGCATGGGGGATGGTTTCTGTGCGTTTGCGAGAGCATGCACCACCGGAGCAGGGGCGTCCGGCTCTTGGGGAATGTTCCCAGGGCATTGGCGCCCCCACCCCTGCACGCCCCCTCTCCCTCAATCACCCCTCCCACGCCCCCTCCCCTGCGCAGGTCAGCGGGCCCTGGACTTTGTGCTGCGCAACCAGGGCTTCATCGACAAGACCCTGCTCATCGACGTAGAGCTGCTGGATGTGCGCTGACGCGCCATCGCGGCCCTGGCTCCTCACGCGCAGCCTACTCACACTCTGGTCAATGAACACTCGGACCGGCGACGTGAAGGGCGCACTGCCAACCAAAATTGCAACGCTTGGGGGGGGCAAGCATGGGTGTGGGAAAATCGCGCGGCGCAGCATATGCAGGGTGTGGCCCGTTCAGAGCATGGACTGTGCATGGAGACTGTGAAACTGTCTCAGGCTTGGCCCATGCTCCGCCGTGGAAGAGTGAGAAGGGGGCGCGGCAGGAGGGGTAGTGTGAGTGGCGGGGGACAAGTGTGCCGGCGAGACTCCTGGATGGGAGGCTGGCAGCATGATGCCGGCCAGGCTGTCCAGCCCGAGGGCCCCGCCAAATGGTGATCAGATGCCCGTGCTCCGCCAGGGTCTAAAAATCGCAGCAGCGGGGCGTACCAAGCGCCTGCTTCTGTACTTCAAGCCCGGTACAGGGGGAGGAAGGGCGCCGTGGGAGGTGGGAGGCGGCGCCAGCGCGGCGACTGGCGTCGACGACATTGTTTCCCGGCGGCGGCTGCCGCTGCCTTGCGTCGCGAGCGGCCGCTGCCGCCGGGGTTGGTCGACCTGCTCGCTCCCCGCTCCTCGCCGCGGATGGCAGGCAGCCGGCTCCAGGCATAGGGGGGTGGGGCGAGGCGCTGCGCTCTGGCACGAGCCTGTTCCCCTGCGCAGACTCCCGCCTCGCCTCGCCCCTTCCAACATGAGCACCCACGCGCCCGGCCACACCGCCTCGCCCAGCGCCCCCCATCGCAACGGCTATTCGTCGCGGCGCCCGTACACGCGGCGGTGGCGCTCGTCCACCTCCTTGAGGTAGTAGGTGCCCGGCGCCAGGTCCTCCACACGGGGCCAGAGCGTGGCGTAAGCCTTGGCCCCGCGCAGCGCCTCCGCCCGCGCCACGGCGGCCAAGAAGTCGGCGGGCGGCGCGGCGGGGCGGCGCGCCAGGCGCACCGCCAGGTCCGACCCGGCCTGCAGGCGGGCCAGGGAGAACCGCGACCCTGGGGCCACGGCGCGGCCGCGCAGCGACAGGAGCGTGGCCGAGATGCCCGAGCCGTAGCTGTAGAGCAGGACGCGCCGGCCCTCCAGCGCGGCGCCCGTGGTCTCCAGCAGCTGGGCCACGCCGGACCAGACGCTGGCGGTGTACATGTTGCCGCACTGGCGCTGCACGCATGTCCCCGGCCGCACCTTGGCGTCGTAGCTGGCGTGCGTCGCGCCCAGCAGATACTTCTCCAGCCCCGGCGGCATGGCGGTGGGCGGGTAGGGGTGGGCGATTGGTGTGTGGGAGTGGGCGGGGGACGGGTCGGCCCCGCCGTTGCTCACGCCGTCGGCCGCGCCGCCGCCGCGCGTGGCGCCCAGCAGCGCCGAGGCCCCCTCCAGCTGCCCCGCCAGCGCGCCCGACCGGCAGCCGTCCAGGTACCACAGGCGCGCATACGCCTTCTGCACCAGCTTGTTGTAGGGCGCGTGGAAGAGCACGTGGTCCACCGCGTCCAGCGTGCAGGGCGCGTGCAGCGCGCGCTCGAAGCGCTCCGCGTACCGCGCCCAGCACACGTCCAGGGTGTGCAGGTAGCAGTAGACGGACAGCGGGCCGTCCACGGCAGGGTACCCCGTCGTGGGCTTGTAGAAGTCGTAGGCGTGCGCCATGTGGCTGGCCTGCAGGCGGCGCTCCAGCGCCAGCGGCGCGTCGGGGCCGACCAGCAGCGCCACCGCGCCCGCGCCGGAGGTGGGGCGCGCGGGGCCGGGCGCGTAGAGCGCGATGTCGGAGCAGACCACCACCGCCAGGCGGCCGTCCCAGGCGCGAGACTCGACCCAGGCCGCGGCGGCCAGCAGCGCCGCGGTGCCGCCGTAGCAGGCCTGCACGCAGTCCACGCCCTCCACGTCCGTGTTCCCCGCCGCCTCCAGGATGGGCATCAGGTAGGTCTTCAGCGACTTGCTGCCGTCCACGCCGGACTCGGTGCCCACCTGCAGGTGCCCCACCTCGGAGGGCGACACGCCGTGCCGGCGCAGCAGCTGGTGGAACACCGTCAGGCCCATTGACACGGGGTCCTCGCGGTCGCCGCAGAAGGACAGGCCTTGCTGCGGAGGGGGGGGGTGGGGGGAGGGGGGGGGCTTAGCTCCCCAGGCAGGGGAGGGGGGGGGGGGCGCAC
>NW_011934305.1:208612-212419 GCF_000733215.1 Auxenochlorella protothecoides
GAGACCTCAGGGAGAGGGGGGCCAGGTCGGGGCACGGCCCATGCTGGCATGGCAAGTGAGGCACAGAGCTGGGGTTTCGCGGTTCAAATGCGAGATGAGGCAGGGCGATAGCACTCCAGTCCGGGAGGCAACCCGCAGCGATATTGAAAAGGACCCGCCTCTCGCCCTCCCACGACACGACACCCCGCACCTGGCCCAGGCCGATGGTGTACTTTCCGGATGGCACGCCATCGTGCTTCTCCAGGTCCTCCTGCCGGACCTGCGCGCCACGGAAGGGGAGTGGGGCCGCAGGATCGACAGTGGCGCCGGTCGGCCAGACCAAGTCAGGGTGTGCGCGCCTTGAAACGATTGAAACGCAACCACCCCTGGCAGGCCCTCTGCTCGTTTCATGACCTACATAGGTTGTGGGAAAGTAGACCTCGGCCGCGAGAATGCCCACATTCTCCGCTTGGGGCGGGGCGGGGCCAGACTCGTCTATGGACATGCCGACAGGGCCGCGAGGAGACAGACCCCCTTCAGGCTCGACGAATCGGCCTGGCATGTAAGCTCATGCAGTGATGTAGCTGGTTCCTGGTGCGTGTGTCGCCTCCTACCCCTGCCACGCCCAACGGAAGCCCTTCCGGGGGCGACGATGACTCACCCACACGCAATCCTCGTCATCAGGCTTTTGAAGGGCATCCCCCTCAGCTCGTACTATTGCTCGTCTACGGCCAACAGGTTACTCTGGAAATGTACCCCATCATGTTGCTCCGGCAGTGTCTGTACCCTGAGCATTGCTGAATGCATTGAGAGCACGCGTCTTCAGTTCGTTGAGATATTCAATCTGGACCCGCTGTGCCTGAGAGCCGGCCGCGCCCTGCAGAGCCACATGCTCCATCATCACCTGGATGCCTTGGAGCAGCTCTGCACCGCTGTGGTGGGAGGATATGGAATGCTGTGGGTGATGCCTGTCAGAAGAACGGCTCTGTTGGCCATGTGGTCCACACCCTTCCCGGTGTGCATTGGGTTACAAGCACAGGCACCCCTCATTTGCACAATTTGGCCCTACCTCGATCCCTGCTTCCCAGCCATGTCCTGCAGCATGCTTGTCCACTGCTCCTCATCTGCTTCAAGGAAGGCATCCATCACGCCTGGCCGGCCCTGGCCGCCAGGCTGAATGTCCAGCAGGGAGCAGCCAGCAAACATTTGCAGGACCTTGCGCAGCAGCAGCGCCATGCCTGAGAGGATATTGGGTGACAGACAGGGCTCAGTATGGGCAGTGAACTGGGAGGGGTGGCACATTGTGTGACACGATCCAGCAAGGTTGCCACAGCATGCTCATCTGCAGCCCTCCCTGCCTCTGCACTGTGCATACCAAGGATGACAAGCAGCACATGGCAGTGACCTGGACTCCTCAGAGGCTTGCCATATTGCTGTGAACCCCCTCACTTCCAAACATTGCATAGAGGTACTGTCGCCACAGATCGCTTATTCTCAACCACCTGGCACCGTCCACCCCCTCCCCAGCACATGGCCGCCTCCACGACATGATATCACTGCCTCTGCCTCAAACCCTTACCCTCTATGCTGTCAGACTCAGACTTCCGGATCCAGGCCATGGCCGAGGTGACGAATGCCTCGTCCAGTTGGGTAGAGTGCACCGCCATCACCCCCCGCATGGCCCGTCTCTTGTCGGTACTCAACGGCAGCTGCCACTGCCCCGAGTCGCCGTCCGCCCCCGCCTCTAGGACCCGTTGCAGGAGTCGGGATGAGCGCTGCACCTGGCTCTCGCTTTCCTTCACCATCTCGTCCACCAGCAGCATCACGTCCGAGGCCAGCTGGGTCAGACTCTCGGCCTCTGCCTCGCTGCTGGCAGTGTCCCTGCGGGCGGCCAGGCGCAGCCAGAACCCACGGTCGAAGCTCAGCAGGTTTTTGGCCACGGCCTCGGGAAAGGAGCCCGAGGCGCGCGCGGCGGTCAGGTGGTCGATCAGTTCATCGAGGGCCACCACATCCGCCACCCCGAGGCCCTGGGATGGGATGGCGCGGGGAGGGCCCGCATGATGAGTCCAGGACAAGCGTCTCTTCGTATTCCTGGGGCCATGCACGCGATGTGTGGCCTTGAAGGCGGGGACGTGCCGGAGTGGAGGCCCTGCACAGACTCGGAAGAGTACGGCACCAAAAGGGCGCGCGTGCATCACTGAAGTCGCATGCATGTGCTTGGTTTGCGCGATAGAATGCAAGTCTAAAGCATGCACCACCCCATGATGAACAGAGAGGCTGCTGTGGGACGAGTCGACAAGGGATGCACGTGGGTTCCTGATCTCGGAGTACCGTTCTTTCAACGCGACAGCGACGCGCATCTCTCGACCCAGACTCGACGAAAATCTGATAAATAATGTAACTTGTTCCCTCAAGTATTCCTGGGAAGGTTGCGGGTACCCTCCCTCACGCGGCAGGTCAGCCCGGAAGTGATCCCCCAGACGTGGCCGGTCCAGGCCCATCGTCGATGAGCCAAGCGCGGTGGGAGCTGGAGAACGCCGTCCAAACTGTGCAGGACTCCGATGTTGATGCCGTGTATCACTGGAACCCGGCCGAGCAGCGGGAAATGCAGCAGGCCCGCCCCTGGCTCCAGGACCCCACATACTTTAAGAGGTGTCTGGCCGGGCGCGGAGATTCGGGTGAGGGGTGCCGACTTTCAAGCATGCAAGACCTGACCTGAGCTGACCCACACGCCCGTACCCACCACAGGGTCCGCATCTCCGCCCTGGCCCTCCTGAAGATGGCCATGCATGCCCGGTCTGGGGGCGATCTGGAGGTTATGGGAGTTATGCAGGGCAAGGTCCTGGGCGACACCTTTGTGGTCATGGACGCCTTCCCGCTGCCTGTGGAGGGCACGGAGACGCGCGTGAATGCCCAGGCGGAGGCCTACGAGTACATGGTCGAGTTCCTGGAGACCAACAAGGTGGTGGTCGGCGGGGGTTGGCGGGACAAGAGGGTGGGGGTGTACAGGTGGCTTGCAGGAGGCTGGAGTCTTGGGAAGATGGGGTGCGACTGTCTGGGAGATAAAGCTCAGGAGTTTTAGGCTCAGCATGCCACATTTGGGAATGCACCCAAGACTCGCCCAGGCCCCTGCGAGGAGGCACGATCTCTAGCCCACTGTGGCCTACTTGTTTATCCTTGAGAGCTCAGTGTCTGACACGCACCCCACTCCTCCCTCCAACAGGCTTCCGGGAGGGAGGAGAACATTGTCGGCTGGTATCACAGCCACCCGGGGTACGGCTGCTGGCTGTCCGGCATCGATGTCGGGACGCAGCTCACCAATCAAAAGTATCAGGAGCCATTCCTGGCGGTGGTGGTCGACCCACACAGGACGGAAGCCGCAGGGAAAGTGGAGCTGGGGGCGTTCAGGACCTACCCCGAGGTGGGTGGGAGGCTGGTGGCTGCTGGCGACAGGATCGCAGCCTGGGGTGCAGGGAGGTCTATCCTGGCCGCGCCAGGGCGTGCAGTGCTCTGTGCTCCCCGCACCTCGCTTCCGAGGGCATGGACTGCTTCGTCCGTGCCGATTCTGATCCCGCTGTGGCACCTCCCCGCCGTGCCTGCATCCCAGCAGGGGTACAAGGCGCCGGATGCAGGTCCCTCCGAGTACCAGACCATCCCCATGGAGAAAATCGAGGATTTTGGGGTGCACGCCAACCAGGTCCGTGCTGATGTGGAAGCAGGGGTGGTGGAGTGAGGGGCTGGTTTTCCAGAGGGGGCTGGTATTATGGAGTCGCAGCAAGCATCCTCTCTGCTGACTGTAAATTATGTGCAATTCCTCTGCAATGCATC
>NW_011934306.1:0-3015 GCF_000733215.1 Auxenochlorella protothecoides
CCGGGGCTGGGGGGGACGCTGCGACGTTGCTGGCGGCTGGGCCGGGGGCGTCTGGTCGGGCGCGGCGTCTGGGACGGGCACCGCAGCTGCGTCGGCGCCAACCGCTGGGGCTGCGGGCGGCAGGGCGGGCGCGGCATCCGAGTCTTCTGTCGGCGCCAGAGGGTTTGCGAAGCTGACGGACAGCACTGCGCGGGCGCAGTGGCGTGGCCAATTTCCCTTTACCCCTAGCTCCAGCTTGGCGTTCTGCTGGAGATGGCGGAGGAGCTCCCTCTTGTAGTACGTAGAGGTGGCTGTCGCTAGGTCGCCCGCCGCTTCGTCGATGAACGGGCGGATGTACTCCAGGTCGAGCGGCTGAAGGGTGACGCCAGCCCGCTCGAGCGTCTCCCGGAAGAGGGCGACGGACTCGGCCAGTGGCGCGAACGCTGCCCTTGCATCGGTGCCCGCAGTTCCGCCGGCTGCCTCGCGAGGTCGCCAAATGAGCGTCATGCATCTGCGCCGTGGTTGTAATGGGTGGGTGGGTTGAAAGGGTGGCTGGTTATTCGGCACCTGCTCTGCGGCGCATGCCGCTGCACCCCATCTGTGGCAACGTGTTACAGACAGCTGCAAGCGTTCCTGATCCAACCAGCACACGCCACATGCAGACATGGGACCCTATCAAGCAAGGAAACCAGGCATCTGTCTGCCTACAAGACAAACCCACCCACTTCCCACCCCCAACACACAGGAGACCCACCTGCTAAAAAAAAGTCTTGTCAAATGGCTGCAGGGCCGCATCAGCGTCCGCCCGGCCAGCCTGCTTCCGTCGCTCGAACTCCTCCACCATGCGGATGGCGTGGAAGGTGGCGAAGAGGCCGCCAACGGTGCGCGACTCGGAGATGACCGCAACGACGTCGTCCACGGTCGAACGCAGCGCATCCAGCACGGGCTGCTGCTGCTGCTGCTGCTGCCCCTTCTTCTTCTTCTTCTTCTCCTTCTTCTTCTTCTTCTTCAGAAGATCCCGGAAACCGTTCCAGGTCGTCTTGACGGAGGTTGTCGCGTAGTCATCAATCACCTACAGTTTGTTATAGTGCGGGCGCAGAGTGTCAATGTGTGTGTGTGTCTGGGTGTCTCGATCAGTAGAGCCACGCATGCTTGGGGACACTCCAGTGGCCCCCGGAGCCCACCCTCCAAAGTGGCACACCAAGTCCTCACACACCTTCCCGAATCGGCCTAGCGTGCCCGCCTCGCCGGGCGCCTTCCGCCACTCGTTCACCGTGGCGTCATTCTGCCACTGTTGTTCCCTCTTCTCCGCGTCGTCCAGCTTGTTGACCACGCCGAGTGGCACAGGCGGCGTCTGAGAGTCCTGCGACACAGGGCGAGAAAAAACGGGCTGGGATGTGTGTATTCGCCTATAAGTTGCAGATACCAACTTTAAGAATCACATCCTCACTCCGCCACAGCCATGCCTGTCGCACACCAATCAAATAAACCAACTCAGTCCACCCAACACAATCACCTGGCCCGCGGATGCAAGAGGTCTCGAAGTCGAGGGGGCATCATCCGCCGCCACGACATCAACGTCCATTGGGCAGAGGGTCTGTTGCGTGCGTTGGCCTGGATGCGCTGGCTCGCCGTTGTCACTGGGGTGGGGAAGTTTGGTGTGAGGGTGAGCAAGGTCCCATGGCCTGCATTGTCTCCTCTACAGCTCCGAACCCATGCACATACCCAAGTGCATGCATGTATAACGATCGACTCAACGACGCGCACCCCACGATCACAGCCATACCAAGGCTCCTCACCAGCCCCCAAAAGCGACATCCCCACACCTCAGAGGGAGGGCAGAGGCGGCCAGTGCCAGCCAATTTTGATGTATGCGGTGTTGGCGCTCCCCGGGCCGTGATTCCCTTCCCGCACAGCGCATCAGGCAGTCGCGGCGCCGGATCGCAGCCTCGGCCGTGGGCACCCAGTCCCGAGGCTGCAGCCGGTTGCCCAGCTTGGGCAGCTGTCTCGGCCTGGCCCCAGGCGCCCTGTGTAAGGAGTGGACGCGAGGGAAGTTTGCGGCTAGACCTCCATGTCATAGCACAGGGGGGGTGGCTGATGGTGATAGCTGCGCGAGACACATCTGTACTGATGTCGACGCAACCCGGTCTACCCACTTCCATCCCATCCCAACTGCAAGATAAAAGTATCACACTCATGGCTGGCTGAGGCCGTCGCCCATGGCAGCCGGGGCACGAGGGTCGCTGTAGACTGGTGACCTAGGAGTCAAATGGGCCGGCCACCCCTGCCGAATGGAGTAAAAAGGGGTGTGGATGGTCTTCAACGAGAGAAAAACCCGAAAAATGCTCTCAACACGACGGGTAGCGCAAACCCTGAAGATGTCGACGCGGCCGGATCCCGTCCACCGAATTCCAGGGCAGCCCAACTTCGCGATAGTCCTATAATACGACTTCCCAGCGCTCTCCGGGACTCACCGAGGCATTACAGTCGGATGGCATTGCGTCGAAGTGGGTTGTTGTGCGAGGGCGAGGCACTGAAAGGGTGTAGACGCGGGGCGTCGGTGTACCAGGGGTCGCCCTGGGGCCGGGAGAGGTAGCGATCACAGGGGCACTCTGCCCTCCGGTCTCAACGTACAAACGTCTTCACTCTGTCAATATGCAACGCAACCTACAGACTGTCGAGAGTAAGGCCGTTACAACGCAGGTCGGTGGGTATTTATCGCCAGGGGAGCAGGCGTCCTTCGGTCCAAGCTTGGCACGCGAGCAGGTCACATCCCATGGAGAATGGTGCTGTGGGAAGGCAAGCAAGATATCCAAGACATAGGGTTGGAGTGGACTATGGAGCGATGGCCTATCGTGGAGGGGTGGACCGAGGACAGCTCGTGCGCGCCTTATGTGATCGAGCATGAAATTTTCGATACCGCGGGTTTAAGCTCGAAATTCTCCGGACTCTCACGATATCGAACATTATATCAACCATTTCCCGGAAATTTGCCCGATGGGTAGGACTGAGCATTGAACATAAGCCCGCGCTGTG
>NW_011934307.1:0-1427 GCF_000733215.1 Auxenochlorella protothecoides
CAGAGCAATCACTGAAGTATGAGATTGGACTGGCTTAAGGTGCTGGCCACATGGAACATCCTCATCCTACCAAGCCGACCCAGTCTTGGCACTTGACCTGCAACGTGGGACCAGCAAGTCTTGTCTGCAAAAAGTAAGACCATGCACAGCTTCTGCTTGCTCAGATGCAAGGAGTTGGCACTGCCGAATGGTGGCTCTCACTTGTCAACATGCAGGAACCTGCATGCGCAAGGGAAGAAGACAGCAGACCCATCGTCTGTCGTATATCTGTTAAATCTGTAGGCACGTTGGTCATCAATCACTTGTGGGAGCTCAATCAGATCTGGGGCTGTGTAGAAGTACAAGTGTTTGTCTGACACTTGTTCAGGCTGAAGCCATTCGCACCGTCATGCAACCCACTGTCCCAATCGATGCTGAATGTGAGAGCACAGTCAAGTAGTCCAGCAATTGTGGTAGAAGCTGAGGCAAACAAGGTGACCATCCGTCATCCATATCAGTCGATGCCGAAGGTGTGGGATACGTTGGGCAATCTTGCGGACTTGATGAAGGCTTGAAAGTGTAGACTGTCAACCATCGTCCAGTCTCGATCGATGCTGAAGCCATGGGGGCCGTCAATGAATTAGATGTGTCCAGACCAATACAGCGGCGTGGAGACCGTCAAATAATCGTCCAGAATCAGGCGAAAGTGGAAGCGTAAGTATCGTCAATCCGTCGTTTAGGATCGATCGATCCGGATCCGAGATCCTCGTACAATCGAACCAGACATACGGATGTGGAATCGTCTGGAGTAATCGACAAACGAACGCGGTAGCCCTCCACTTGACTGAGATGTAGCCCAGGCAGTCGAACATCAGGATTGCTTGCAATCAAAAACCTGAATGTCAAGATCTTACATCCAGCCACGACGACATAGCCATTTAGTCACACAAAAGTACTTCTATATCTCGGCAATACACCAAACAACTACTCAAGCTTCTACCACCCCATCAACACCATTGCTGTCAGATACCAGGTTTGGACTCAAAGAGCAGTGTGAAGCTGACCACACATCCTCAACACCTTCCAGCCAAACGACCAACCAAGCTTCCTGGTTGTCACCGCCTCCAGATCAAACCAGTACTCCTGGGCATTCGGCCTCCAGATGGAAGACTCGCCAAAATCACTGCTCAGAGTTCAGACAGTCCCTGATTGCTGATGGACTGGGTGGGAAGCTCTAGATTCAATGCCAATGTGAGAATGTGCATGTGCCTAAGACATCACTGAAATCGCCGGAGTGTGTGTCTGTACAGGTATGGGCGGGCGGGTGAACAGAAGTGGGGAGAACGTGTGGGGATGAAGCTTCCTCTGATGGCGTGGAGAGGAGATTGATTGGTCTGATGCCGCCTGACCGTCCATCGGTCAATGAACGAGAAAGATAATGCTCGGAA
>NW_011934308.1:0-970 GCF_000733215.1 Auxenochlorella protothecoides
GGCCTTCTTGAGGTCGCCGTTGGCGGCGGCGCGCTGGTCGGCGGCGGCCTGGCGGGAGATGGTGCGCGTGGCATCGCGCTCAATGATCTCCAGGGACACGGGGCCCATGACGCGGGACCAGAGGGCATGGCGGGCAAACATGATGGGCACGCGCTCCACGGGGACACCCTTGGTCTCGGGGATGAGGAAGTAGGCGAAGAGGGTCATCACCACCACCCATCCTGCGAGGTTTGGAGAGGTGGGGCAGGACTTGCATCAGGTGCTGCAGAAAGCAGTAAGCCACAGCCCTCCCATCTGCGACCACACGACAGCAGACAGCGTGGACCCTGCACCAATCAGCACACGAGCCTGCCCGCTTACCGGCAAAGAAGAGGAAGACGCCCCACTTCATGGCGCAGAGCATGGACAGGAAAGACTGGCCGATGACGAAGGAGAAGAGGAAGTTGGCGGCCACCGCGATGGACATGCCCGCGGGACGGGTCTCCAGGGTGTGGATCTCGGAGGGCACCAGCCAGCCCATAGGGCCCCAGGACCAGGCAGAGGAGGCGATGTAGACGCAGATGACAACAAGCACGCCCACGGTGGTGCCAGTGGGAAGCTTGCCATCGTCGTACTTGCCGAACTGGGTGGCCAGGACAACGCCCACGATGGTCTGGGTGATGAACATCTGCACGCCAGCCTCCAGCAGGAAGAAGCGGCGCCCAAACTTGTCGACCAGGAGGACGGCGACCATGGTGGAAGCGGAGTTGATGCAGTTGATGATGATGGTGTTCAGCAGAGACGTCTTGCGGCTGGACCCCAGGGAGTTGAACAGCACGGGAACGTAGAACATGATGGCGTTGATGCCTGGGTGAGATGGGAAGGGGCTCGTGGGAAGGCTGTCAGGGGCTTGTGCTACAAGCCACCAGCAGAGCTGACTCATCCCACCCTCCACCACTGCATGCCATCATTGTGAATCCACCACGCCCCC
>NW_011934309.1:0-707 GCF_000733215.1 Auxenochlorella protothecoides
ACGCCTGGCACAGTGCTTGAATCCCTCGCCCCTCACCATATCCGGGGTCTTGTCTGTACCATTCCCACTTTGGGTCATACACAGCATTCCACGTTTTGGGGTCTAGCCAACCCCCACAACACATAACAGGCCCCCAGTGCAAGGCCACAGGCGTCCACTGTACCCCTGTATGAAGCTGAGTGCCCAAACAGGCCGCAAACTTGGGCGCAAGCGATGCCCAAGGGCGCAACTGCCGAGTCATCTCTAACGCAGCGTATATTTTGGCGCGGAAACTGTACAACCTAAATACCTGTTGAGACAGAAAACAAAGTCCGGTCTCCTCGGACGGCAGCGTGGAGTAGTCGCCGCGACTTGCAGGCGTCCAACGGCAGTTTTTAAGACAGGCGAGAAGCCCGCGATTGCCAAAAGGAAACTTCAGCTTCTGTTGTTTTGCTCTATGGCTATGAGAGGGACTCGACTCCTTGGTGGCATTCACCCCCGAGCTTTGCGGCAGGGGTTCCGCAGCCGCGCCCTGACCTCCGGGGTTCGATATGTTCCCCCGCAAGGGGCCGCAACGAGCTCCCAGCTGTCACTGAACCACCTCTCGGAACAGTATATCACATTCAGTTCTAGCTCTATCAAAAATGCTATGAGTAGTTGCGATGCATCTTCCCGGATGCTATGACCTCACGGTTGCGATGGACCGGCTCTGGTAAGAGGCCCTTCGT
>NW_011934310.1:0-226 GCF_000733215.1 Auxenochlorella protothecoides
TCGCGAGAGCCCGTGATTACTTGACCGTGACATCCCCTGTTGCTGTGTCTCACTACTGAGTGCCAGCCGGTCGAATGTGCGACTCTTGCAAGGCTGATTTCTTCATGGCGCAAGTTCATTGAGACTGAAGACACGTCAATCGGCTGTAGTCCGCATCGGGTGCGCTTAAAACCAGAAAGCAAGGCGTTTCCGGAGACCAGGGGAGTCGCCCTGCACTGACCGAGTA
>NW_011934311.1:0-228 GCF_000733215.1 Auxenochlorella protothecoides
TTCGAGATGGTCTTCTCCCGCCGCTTGAACCCCGACATGGAGTGGAACTCCTTTGATGAACAGGATGTCACGTTGGCGTGTTCGTCCACCGCGGTGAACATCTTGGTCCGGCCGGGGTCGATGCCGACATACAGGTGTATCTTGGCATCCTCTGGCGGGCGGTCCCGCCTGCAGATGTGTGTATAGGGGGGTGGTGGTATGGGGTGAGTCATGTTGTAGGAGCGCGGC
>NW_011934312.1:0-14444 GCF_000733215.1 Auxenochlorella protothecoides
GAGAAGGGAGGGGGGGTCCGGAGAGGGTATTCAGAGCAGGGGGATGCCTGTTGGAGTTGGTGCTACCCAGCTGGCGCATTGGGCTGCTCAAACATGCTGCCCAACACCCCCATTGAAATCCCTTTCCCTCCGTCCCCTCTCAGGCACGGGCATCCTGCTGGCGGTCACCATCATCTACAACTACTGGGAGATGTACGAGAAGGAGAAGGCGCAGATGGGCAACGTGTTTTAGAGGATCATGGAGACTCGGGCGTGGCCTGTGCGGCCCTCCAGCGGGGCCGCGCGCTCGGCCGGAGGAGGTCGCCTTCGCATGCGCCGAGGGGGTGGCCCGCCGGGCCACCCGCACTCAGAGGGAGGGGCCACCCGCCGAGCGACGTGTGTTTTGCGCTGCGGCCCGCCAAACCCAACCTCCCTGCGTGCCCGTCTGCCAGCCCCGCTTTGGACCCCCCGCGAGCCTGCCCGTGAGCATGGTTTAATGTGATTGCTTTCACAGCGACACGCGCAGGCAAGGAGTAGGGTGTCCTGCCCGGGCTCCCATCCGTCTGGCGTCGTGCCAGTGCACCACACTCACAGCTGCTCTGCCTCGTCCTCGTCAGCGGCGTACATGACGTCGGCGGGCGCGGGCGCGCCCGACGCGGCCCCAGCGTCCCCTGACCCCGACACCGCGATGATCTCCTCCACCCGCTGCCGGGTGGGGTCCGCGGGCACGTAGCTCGCCTCCAGCGCGCGCGCCGAGCGCTTGGCGTGGCGCCCGTGCTTGGTGGACAGCATGGCGCCGGGCGCCGTCGCGGCAAATGCGTCCTCCTCCGGCCTGGCGTTTTTTGGGGGGGTGGGTTGGTTGTCATAGCGAATGAAAGGTGGGGTTGGGTACGGCGGTCGCATCGACACAGCACGCACCTCTGCCGTACGGCGCCAGGCGCACCATCCCAACCCTCATAGTCCCTCCCAGACACCCCGCCAACGATGCTCACGCTTGGCTCTGTGCCTGGGTGGCCAGGGCCAACAGCCGCGCCTGCCAGTCCCAGGGCTGGAAGGCGGGGGCCAGCGTGGCGCCCAGCGCGGCCGCCACCTCCGGGTCTCGCAATGGCTCCGGCTTGGCGTCCGGCATGTCCGCGTCCGCCGCATCCTCCACCGTCGCCCCTTCCTCGGCCGGTGTGCCGCCAGGAAAGGGTGGCGTGGGCGGCCCGACGTCGTCCGGCAGCGGCGGGGCGGACCAGGGGTCCAGCTCTGGCACGGCGGGGTCGGGGTGCGCACGTGCGCCGCCCTCCGCCGCCGCAGCAGGCCCCTCCTCTTTGGACGGCAGCGCCGATGCCAGCACGGGGTCCTGCGGCGCGGCGCGCGCGTGCAGCTTCACCAGCGCCTGCTCGGCCGCCTGCTGCGCCTCCATGCCTGCCAGATGGCGCGCCGCGGGGTCCGCGTCGGGCAGGGGGAGCTCGTGCGTCTCGCAGTACGTGTGCCGGTCCGGGAAGGCGGGGAGGAAGTCGGGGATGTGGGCGGGCGGGGCCTGCATGGCTTGCAGCGGTAGAGTGCGTGGTCAAGTGCTGGCGCGAGGCCAGGGGCCAGCGCTGGGGTGCAGCGGCAAGCAGGCCCTTCCATGCAAGGTCAGCGGCAGGAGTTTGCACCTTTGACGGGACACGCCCTCCCAAAACCCATGCGCCCATGGCACTCGCCTCCCCTCGCTCTGCAAAGGTGGGGGTCGGTCGTGTCTTTCGGGCCACCGGGAAGGGGATGATGGGGGCAGGGAAGGCAGAACCCTTGGGCTGCAATGTGGGGAAGGATTGAGACGGGGCCTGAGATCCCTACAAAGCTCAGTGAGGCTGGCCCCATGCGCGCTGGAGCCACACATCCCGGCTATTACCAGATAATGTACTCAATTACCCACCTGAGACTGCTTGAACTCCTTGAGCTCGGTGACGGAGACCCCCATGTCGTTCAGGGCAAAGAGCTGGTGGAGGATGGGCGAGATGGGGAAGGGTGCTGGCTGGGTACACAAAGTGCACAAGGCAGAGTCCTGCGCGATGGATCTCTCATCCCCCAGGGCAGCTCCTACCACCATGCAGCATGATGCTCCCCATCGAGCCACTTACAACGTCCATGGCGCTGGGCTCGGTGCGGCCAGCCAGCTCTGTGTAGGCATGAGAGCTGACCCCCACCTCCTCCATGTACCGCACCAGCAGCTCCGACAGGATGGATGCTGAGGAGGTCTGGAGGGCATCGAACCCAGATCCATCTGCCAGCTTGGCCACGACGATGCGGGCAACGGCAAGGGCGTATTGGTCCGACATGGACCCGGAGGAGTGCTACAACAATTCTACTCGCCAGCAAGTGTGAGGCATGGCATTGTGTCTGTGACAGGTTCAAGACGTATTTGTTCCGAGACGGAATTTGCGGCAGGAAGGCAGGTTGAAAGAGAAGGAGGGCTTGGGCAACGTTTGATCTTCCCTTACCAGCGTCCCTCAACAGCGCGCCTGCGGGGAGGGCGCGCTGCTGTGGGCGAGGAATGACCCCCTTTTTGTTGATACGACACCCGGCCCGAGCTCTTCCTTTCGTGGCGACGATACTTAAATAAGGTGACACTGAGAGTGCTTCGCATCCTTGTACCAACCTTTAGCGCCGCTTTCGTCGGCGGCTCCACCATGGGCTCCGGCAAGAGCAGGAAGACACACTCCAGCAGAAAGGGCACGAGGGTGAACAAGCAGGGTGTTAGGAAAGTTTTCAGAGCACGGCATATAGACCAGGTGCGCATGTAGCAGGGGAGAGGGAGAGGGGATGGAATGTGCTCTGCATACATGCTGTGTTTGCACCCGCAGCGAACTAACATTCTCTCTGTGTTGCACAGGTCTGGGAGGATGTCCGGAGAGAGGGCTCGGAGGTTCATAATGGCAGTGTAGGACCACTGGGCACGACCAGCAGGTGAGCGGAGGGATTGGGATGGTGTATAATCCTCAGCTGCGTGCCATGGTGGCAACAAATGAGCCTCTCACCGCCAGACCAGCTTTTGCTAAAACCATTCCCCGTTTTTTGTCGATAGAGCGGAGCTCGACGAAGACGTGCCAGCGCACGGGAAGTTCTTTTGCCTTCCCTGCAGCCGCTACTTCATCTCGGAGGCAGCGCTCAGCACCCACCAAGCCACCAAGCCCCACAAGCGACGATACCAGGCACTCCAGGGTGCCAAACCCCACAACCAAACGGATGCTGACTGGGCAGGGGGCATGGGGCCACCTGACAATGGACCCGCCACCATGGCTGCAGCGACCATGACAATGGGGTGAACGCCCTCATCACCGATTCCGAAGGCTGCCACGCCGACTAGTCGGCCTGGCAACATGCCGATGATGACCATGGTTGTCGTGCACTGCAAACACAGTGTGCTTGTATAGCGTGGGAGCCGCCCCCATGTGCATTGTAACATAACGTAGCACTCCCCCTCCCGCTGGAAAGCACGCCGGAAAGCGATCATCGTGTCCCGACAGACATCAATCGGGGAGGCATTTCCAAACACTCACACCAGAGATCCGCCAAGCATGCCCTGGTAAGCACGCGCCATGCAGCTCCTGTCCACCAGGCCTTCTGGTGCAGCCTCGTTCCTCCCCTGCGGCGCGGGCTCCGGGGTATGTAATGGGCAGTGGTTCCGGCCAGTGCTTCCCGGGCTGGCTCCCTCCACCCGCCTGCGCCGGTGTCGGCCCCTCCCAGCGAGCACGAGGGCAAGCGCATCCATGGATCCCGCCTCCCTGGAGCCACCTCGCAAGCAGGGCTTCCTGTCGGCCCTGCTTCAGCCCCTGCGTGACTTTGGGCTGGGGGCCACCAGCCTAAGGCAGGCGACCAATGGCCTGTTCGTCATCGCCGGCATCAGTGAGTCGGCGAGGATTGGATGTGGCAGGCGTTGGCATGGGGGACAGGGACAGCCTGGAGGGGAGGGTTGCATGGGCAGTCTGCCGGTTCTCACGAGTGGGGGTGGAGGTTGCCCGGGCGGGGTGTATATCCCAGGGATGGTTGCTGGGGCCTCCGTTCATCCTCGCGTCCTGCATTTCGCTATGCCTCTCCTCACACCCCCCCGCCCTCACACTCCAGGCATGGCCTTCTATGCTGGCCTCGTGGGCCAAGGGCAACAACATCGGGCGGCGCGGGCAGAGCTACCAGGCCATCCTGGAGTTCCCCGTGGCCTGCGGCATCTCGGTGGGCACACCCGTCCGCATCCGGGGCGTGCCCGTGGGTGGCGTGCTGGGCGTGCAGCCCAGCCTGGAGAAGGTGGAGGTGCTGGTGGAGATCCGCGACTCCACCACCGTCATCCCCCGCAACTCCCTGATCGAGGCCAACCAGAGCGGGCTCATCGCCGAGCCGCTGATCGACATCACGCCCCAGCTCCCCCTGCCGGAGTACAAGGGTGGGCTGCTTTGCGAGGGGGGTGGGAGAGGTGGGACCGGGGTGGGGGCTGCTTGGTACCAAGGCACCTGCACCCTCGGCCGCTCCGCTGGCCCTCGACAGCCTCCCCTGGCCTGCCCCCCGCGCTGCTCAGGCAACCCGCTGGACGACTCGTGCGAGGAGGAGGGCAAGGTGGTGTGCCACCAGGGCCGCATCCGCGGCGAGCGAGGTGTGTCCGGGGAATGACCTCTTCTGGCAGTGCAAGGGGGATGGGCAGCGGTGTGCCGCAGTGGGGAGAATAGGCCGTGTGCCCCCATCCCGCCCGCCCTCGTCTCCTGCCGCCCCTCGGCGGGCACCTCCCTTGCGCAAAGCACCGCCTGAACCCCCTGGGCCCCCCCGTAACAAAAGTTTCTTGCACTCGCACCCGCTCCCCAGGCGTGGCCATGGACGACCTGGTGTACATCTGCACCAAGATCGCGCGGCAGATGGATGCCGCGGGGCTCGACCGCATGTTCTCTGCCGTGGACGCGGCCCAGGCAGCGCTGGAGGGCGCAGAGCCCCTTCTCCAGCGCGCCATGGCGCTGACAGAGCAGGTGTGCGGCGGCTTCCTTGCTGGATGTGCGCATGTGTGGAATCTTCAGGGAGAGCAGCGGTGTTTGGTCCGAGCGTCATGCGGTCCAGTAGGTAAATGACCACCCCCTCCCTTCAAATCCCCCCTCCAACCCCCCTTCCACACAGATCATCCCCCTGCTGGAGGAGCTGAGGCAGGGGGGCTTGCTGGGCAACGTGGAGGCGCTGACCTCGGTGGCGGCCGAGGCGGCAGCCGACATCCAGCGGCTGCAGGTGGAGGTGCTCACCGACGGCAACGTGCGTGCGCTCCGGGAGGCGGTCCAGACCCTGACCAAGACCCTTGCCCACATCGAGCGGATAGCAGGTTTGTTTTGTTGTTTTTTGGGAGGGGGTGTCATTGTAGGATTGTTTGATATTCCTGTAGGGGAGAGAAGAGGGATGGTAGGTGCTGCGTCAGCTTGATAATCTTGCAGGAGGGGCCTAAGGGCCGTTCTGGGGATGTACAATAGATGCGAGGCTGTTCTTCGCGGCCGCCTGAGACGTCACTCCTGCCACAGCCAAGCCGCTCCCCATGCCTTCCCTGCTGCCCAGGCGAGTTCGGGACGCTGTCGGGCGACAAGAGGGTCGTGGCCAACCTCAAGCAGTTCATAGAGGCCCTGAGCCGGCTGGTGGCGGACTGAGGCATATTTTGGGAACCACGCTTTGACCCCGAGGGACAGGCGCCTGCGGCTGGTCGATGCGCACGCCGAGCTGGCGGCGGACCCCATCCTCCTCTTCGCATGTGTGAGCGTCAGCTGTCGTTGCCCCTCGATAGCTCGAGTATGCTTGCTCGTTTTCCTCGTTGAACTGACCCACTCAAAAGACGGGGCTGCACGGTGGGCAGGCAGGTACGGGCCTGCAGTGATCTGCATGAACACCGCGTCCTGGCGCCCGCCAGGGCCAGTCCCGGCCGCTCTGCAGCGCCTCAACCCCCCCGCAGGTCCCGGCGCTGCCTCTTCCGGAAGTTCACGTCCTCCTCCGACGGCGGCACCTTGGCCAGGTGGGCCAGCAGGCGGCGGGGCTTCCCCGGGCCGCCGCCCACATCCCCCTGCATCTCTGACCAGGCAGCCGCGCCCAGGCCCTCCACGCCCACCAGGCCGACACGCTCCAATCCCCGGCCACCCGACTCGGCCAGCGCCAGGGCAGCACCGGTGCCCGCGCCGCCCGAGGGCCCCGCAGCGAGCCACAGCCGCCCCGCGCCGTCCACGGCCGCGTCGGTGGGCTGCAGCGGCGCCAGGTCCAGCGCAGCGCCGCGCCAGCTCAGCGCGTGCGCTCCAAAGTCCACGCTGGCCAGCAGGACGGCGTGCCGGGCGTCCACCAGCACGGCGACCTGGTTTGTCCCAGGGAGGGGCACCAGGCCCAGGACTGCGTCGGTGGGGGCCCCCGCCGAGGCCGCTCCTGCTCCCAATTCCGTCGCCGCGCCGGCGTCGTCTGTGCCGGGCGTGGTCCCTGCCCCCGCGACCCCCGCGGCGGGCAGGTCCAGGGAGTCGAGCAGGTCGCCGAGGCTCGGGTCCCAGAGCTTCAGTGTCCCATCTGCGCTCCCGCTGACGAGTAGAGTGGAGCCCTGAGGAGGCATAGGTTGGGGAGGGTGAGGAGCTGGGCAGTTGCAGTGGACATTTCAGGGAAGACGGTCCCAGAATCCCCTGCTCTGATGCAGTGTTGGGAAAGAATCGAGCAGGCCCAGGGCTGATGTACGATCTGCACCCAGCAGGGCTGTCCCCAGACGCAGCACACCCCGCCCGCCACTCCTCCTTTGTTAAAGCCCACGCTCTCCCGCTCTTCCCTGGCCACCTGACACAGCAGCCCACCTCGTGTGTGATGAAGGCCACCGCGGTGACGGCGTCGGTGTGGCCCAGGCAAAAGGACTGGATGTGGGGCGCGCCGTCCATGACCCCGGCGCCGGCGGGCAGCCTGCTGACGCGCACCTTCTGGTCGCGGTCGGCGCTGGCGATGAGCGCGCCGTCGTGGGGGACGGAGATGGAGGTCAGGATGGAGCTGCAGTGCCCCAGCAGGACCTCGGGCACGAGGTCTGGGTGAAGAGGAGGGAGGAGGTGTTGCGGAGTGTGAGAAAGGGTGGAAGGGGAGGGAGAGGAGTTAAGGGGCTGGTAAGGCGTGAGTGGTACGAGGCCACACATGAGGGGACTGGGCCGCCTCCGAGCCCTCCTTCCCCTCGCTCAACAACGCCACGACACACACCGGATTGTTTGGAGGCGAGGGGCGCCACCAGCACATCGCCATACTTGTCGGACAGCAGCCAGTGCTGGTTGTCGGCTGTGAAGGCCATTGACGTCGCACGCTTGGGCAGCTTGCTGGTATGAAGGAGGCAGGCGCAGGGCTGAGCAGCAGGGGTGGGTAATGCAGGGGAGGTACCAGCTGTGAGTTCTGTAAACAGACAGGAGCAACGAGGCTTGCTCAGCGGCCACAGTCGCCAATGAGGGCTGCAATGTACAGCCAAGGGAGCCGCAGCAATGTCACGCTCATTCTCTTCAGTCCGAGGTCCCTCCGAAACCACCCTCACATGGTATTTTGCAGCTCCCAGGTGGCTGTCCTCCATACGTAGAGCACCTTGGCGTCCGTCGATGCCAGGAGGAACTCCCCACTGCCATCAAATGCAAGCGTGCGGATCGCAGAGGGCCCTGGTTGGGGTTGCTGCGCGTGCAAGACCCTGACGGACGAATCATAGGCACTGGGTGGAAGGAATGGAGGAAGTCTGGTTGATGCTAGCGTCATTGGAGGCGGCACCACCCCAGCCAGCCCTGCCAACACTCCCCATGCTGGCACATTGCCACCCACCCTGCTGCACTTCGAGCCAGCACCCTGAGTTCTGGACCGGCTGCCACAGCTACGCTGCCGCTCGTGGGGCTGATGGCGATGAGGGCCCTCAGTGGGTCCCCCTGCACGTCGGCTGCTGTTTTTGTGTCGGCCTCATCGGCATTCTCGCCTGCGTTCTCTCCCTTCTTCCCTCGTCGACGGCCCATGTGGAGGTGTGACTGGGCCCCAAGAGACTGCCAGGGTTTATTACATGCAAAGAATGAGATTTGGTGAGCTTCTTTGATGTGTTGAGTTGGTGCTTGATCGAAAGCTTATTGGCCTTGCGCACCTATGCTTCCCACTCGGAGACTCGCGCGCGCGCCCGCTGGGACCTTGCCGAGAGGGACTGCAAGAACAGCTGCAGACTTGCCCCTGAAGAAACTTCAGTGTCCAGACGTCCCTTGAGATACAAGGATTTTGTCCAAATCTCCAGGGCTTATCTTGCAGCCATCCACTATGTAACATTCCCCTGTGGCAATCAGTGCAGTTCTAGGCATGACTTCATTAATCTGTGGTTCTAGATTCGATCAGATGCTTTGATGTAACACACGTTTGCAACGACAGCACGGCCCATCCACTGCTATGCACACACACGCGTCCTCGTTGCCTTTCAGTGTGGAATTTACCTGCTGAGGTGATGCTCGATGCACGTGGCCCAAGCCATGCATGACTAGATCAACTTGTAGCAGTTCATGTGCTCCTCCGAAACTGCTCCATGACTGTCTACCCACCTTAAACAACACATCATAACGTGAATACCTCTCCTGATCTACTCATTTGTGCGTTGAGATGGTGATAAATGACCTGGTGGAGCAGCATCCCCCAGCAGCGTTCGTGTGTGCTTGATTCACGACTCGCTCGTATGTCACCAATGCAATACACCACCATCTTTTTAGGCATCTCTCTAGTGTGATACCCGTCACGCCTTTGCTCACGACTCAATGACAGGAGCTTGAGCCTGGGTGGGCTTGACATAGCTGACATTGAACGCCTTACATGTGCAGGAAAGCTGGTGGGATGGCATTCTCGGAGAAGTCGAGAACCAATTTTCCCCGCTGACCAGCACCCTCCCCTCCCCTCATCTTCAGGGACAGTTTTGCTCCTGCAGTGTGAAAGAGTTTTAATTTCTTTGGTTTTTGAACTTAATCATCCAGGACAGGGCTGCGTAGGGAGTCCCTCGTGCGCCCACGCCCGTCGTGTCGTTCACACTTGGTTGGGGTCATGTTCAGCTTCTCTGGATTGACGTCCGCCCTCCGCGGAGAACCCAGTAAGGACGATGTAAGTTTGGGAGCGTGACGGGAACCTGAGCGCGAGCTGCACATCGCCTCTTCCGAGATGCGAGGATCAAGGCCGGTCCCCCCCCACTCCTGCTCTGTCGCAGGGTGGAGGATCTCCTCAGGATGGGGCCTCGGCGTCAACGTGAGCCTGGGATGCCAGCGTGATTTCCAGCGCCGGAGTCATTGACCATCTGGAGGGGTCCCTTACCCGGCCTGGGCTCACCTTCAACCAGCCCCCTGCTTCCTCATTTGCAGGGCCTCCCCCAAGTCGGCTGCCGCGGGTCTCTGGGGCTTCGCCTCCACCCTGACCGAGACCGTGAAGCAGACCACAGCGGACCTGGCGGCCTCCATCCACGACACCGACTGGGCGTCCGAGCTGGCGTCCCTCAAGCAGGGCCTGGGCGACGAGAGCGCCGCGCTGGCGCACAGCGCCAAGGCCGCCGCCGAGCGCCTGCCGGTCCTCGCCGAGCACCTGCCAGAGAAGGTGGGCAGCCTGCACACGGATGAGCTCGGCACGCGCCCTGCAGCCGCCTGCCGTCGGGGCGTGGTGAGACGCCGCACAGACACGTCGGCACGCATGACCACCGCCCCGCCCCCCCCCCCCCCCCCCCCTTCCCTTTCCCCACCACCGCACCCACCCATCCCTGCGTCCCCCGCAGGCCGGCACCGCCCTCCAGTCGCGCAAGCGCGGCGCCGCCGGGCAGCTCAGCGGCACGCTGAGCTCGCTGCGCGAGGAAGTGCACATGGGCCTGCGCGAGGGCATCAGCGCCGTGCTGGGCGGCGGGGTCTCCGACACCGCCGCCGCAGCGCCCGCGACGGGGAGCGGCGGTGCCAGAGCCGGGGCCCACAGTGCCGCGGTGGCTCCGGCGGCCCTGCTGGAGGACCCCTCCGGCAGCCCCCAGTTCCAGGCCTGGCTGGGCGAGGGGCGCATGGAGGCCCGGCGCTCCGCCGCGCAGGCCTCCGACCCGGGGCTGGCCGGCCTGCTGGCGAGCCTCGTCCCCGGCCGCCTGTCGGAGGAGGCGTTCTGGCAGCGGTACCTGTACGCGCGGTACTGCACGGAGGAACGGCGCCGGGCGCTGCGGGAGCTGACGCAGCGCTCGCGACGCGTGGAGGAGGTGGACTGGGACTGCGAGGACGAGGAGGAGGAGGAGGACGAGGCGGTGGCGGTGGCGGGCGGCCCCGGTGAGGTCGGGGCTCCGGCAGCAGGGGCGGGGCCGGCGAGCCCAGGGGCGGCGGGGAAGGGACTGGCGCAGGGAAGAGCACCAGGGGCAGGGGACGAGGTCCGGGCGGCAGCACTCGGTCGGAAGTCTGTCGCGGAGAGCCTGGGTGCCGGGGAACCAGTCGCGGCGCTGGCAGTGCCCTGCGCATCAGGAGCAGCGGCCGAAGGCAGCTCGGTGGCGCATGGCGTGCCGAGCCGGGACCAGCCGGCAGCCGGTGGGTCGGCCTGCCCCGGCGAGGAAGTCGGCAGCGTGGCGCAGGCGCGGGTCCTGCTGGCCAAGCCGGGCGCGGTGAGCGCCGCTGCCTCCGCCAGCGCCGGCCCGGGCGAGGGCCCCGCAGGTCGCAGCGCCGAGGGGGAACCGGAGTCCGAGGAAGTTGCAGCCCCCACGGCAGCGGTCACGGCTTGCGGAGGAGGACCCAGCTCGCCGGACGGAGCCGACACAGCGCCTGACCCCGCCGGCCGGGAGCAAGCCCTCGCAGACGCCCTGCTAGCCTCGCCCGGCCCGCTGCCCGCCAGCCCCGGCAGCAGCGGGCGGGCCGTCGAGGACGCGGCCAGCACCGCCTCCCGCCACGGCCCCAGCACCTCGTGGTCGGTGATCAGCGAGGGCCCGTCGGGGGAGTCAACGCCCATGGCCCCCCCCCTGGCGCCCGCGGTGGGGAAGGCCTCCAAGGCGGCCAGCGACGACGACTGGGGCGACGACTGGGAGTGATCGTACTGTTCCCTGTACCTTCCGTCTGTATACTAGATGTCACCACTCTCGTGCCCTCTCTGCACCGGCGCCTGTTGCCGCTTTGTTTCATGGATGTCTGTCCCTCAACATGGACATAGCGCCGAGGAAAGACGACGCGCGCTTCGTCAGGAAGCGCACCGACATGATGCAAACAGGAGATATCCTCCCCTTGAGTCCCACTGACCACCCGCGTTCTTGAATGATGTTGTGGAGGTAGATTCTGGGATCCTGGGTCGGAGTGCTCCTGAGTCTCCCGGCACACTGTGTGTCTAGATCACTTCTTGGCGGTCGCAGTATATTCACATACACCATCACGTGCGGCTGGTCGGGTCTCCACACACAGGAATGAGGTTATAGCCACCACTCATGTGCACAGTCCACGGCGCTGGTTGAATACTACCTCCCCTGCCCAAGGATGGCGTCGGAGGAGGACGGGGACGACATCTCCCTGCTGTCGGACAGCGACACGGAGGCGGAGCCTGCACCCGTGGCAACCAGGTCATATGCACCCTCAAAATCTCAGATTCAGCCTGGCAGCCAGGGGCCCACCCTCTGGTCCGAGGTAGGGATGGGAGTGCTGACCTCCCGCAGGCAGCACCCACTGGCACTGCACAACAGCCCCAACCCACGCATGGGCTGCCGCTCCCTGCTCTGTCGCCCTCCTCGCCGAGTGCAGACAGAATGTTCCCCCCCAAGTATCCTCAAGCTGTGCTATCGGCCCCGCAGGTGAACACGGAGGCCCTGCAGCAGCTTGCGGCATCCATCGTGGCCGTCTCCCTGCCAGCCGGCGACGATGCGGCGCTGGGTCAGGCCCTACCCCCTGCCACCCCGGCCCACCAGCCGGTCCTCGGCGGGTACGAGGAAAGGGAGGCGCGTCCCCGCGACCCGCTGGGCCTGGTCCAGCTGGACGCCGCACTGCGGGCGGCGCTGGACGGCGAGGGCGCCGGCCCCGCGCTGCCGCGCCAAGTCAGCGCCGACGCGCGCGCCGCGGCGGCCGACGACGGCCCCTCACCCTACGAGCGGCTGCTGGTCACGGGGCCCCACTTTGACCCTGGCCTGTACCTGGCCACCATTCACAAGGCACGTGTGTGGTTTGGGGATGGATGGATGGATGCTTCAGATCCATAGAGGATCAGAAAGCAGTGCAGTAAACCCTACGCACTTCAGCACAGGCCGCTGTGCAGCGCTGCGCCTGGTCCGGGGCTTCAGAGGCCTCTCTCGCCCAGCTCATCTAGCCCCGCCCCCTCCCTCCCTCTGCCATGCCCTCCAGGACACCACCCTGGCCGGGCTGCAGATGGGCATGCGGACGCTGCAGGCGCAGCTGGAGGAGCACTCGGCGGCGCTCCGCGGCCTGGTCCGCGACAACTTCGGCCGCTTCATCTCCAGCAAGAGCACCATCGACGACATCCAGGCACGCCTGCGCAGAATTGAGGCCGGCGGCGCCGCCAGCGGCGCCCCCTCGGCCGCCGTGCTCGCGGGCGTGTCGCGCGCGCGTGCGGCCGCCGCGCGCGCCTTTGACGGCACGCACGCGCGCGCGCAGCGCGCGGAGCGCATCCGTACCGTGCTGGGCCTGCTGGGCCGGTACGAGGCCTGGGTGGGGCTGCCGGGGCGCCTGCGCGCCGCGGCGGCGGCGGGCGCGCGCGGCCGCGTCGCCGCCGAGTATGCGCGCGCGCGGGGGATGCTGGACCAGGCGGGGCGGGAGGAGGAGGGGGCGGGGGCCTGGGGCCTGCTCAGCGCTGAGGTGGACAAGGTGAGGGACGAGAGGAGTCTCGGGAAGAGTGGGGAGTTCGATAGTCTGGGAGGAGAGCACCCGGCATGAGGCAGGTGGTTCCCGAGTGTCGCGGAGTGGCCTGCCGCTGATGCAACGCCCCCCCCCCCAAACCACACACACACAAACTAAGAAGAGCTCCATGCTGCACTTCGCTACAGGCCGCGGGCGAGGCAGCCGCCCAGCTGCTGGTCACCGTGGAGTGCGGCGGGGTGGACCCCGAGGAGGTGCTGGACGCCATGCGCTCGCTGCTGGCCTTGGAGGCGGCGGGGGTGCCCGCCGCGCAGGGCTGCGACCCGGGCGGGTGAGGCTGAGGCTGGCACTGTTCGGTCTGTTGCAGGGCGGCTGCATGCGTATGAGGAGCCGAGTCCGGGGTCCGAGGCACAGGGGCAGAACACTGGGCACGGGCCGGGCCAGACAGCGCCAGGGAGCCCTGCCATCGGTACAACACTCAACTCTGGTGCCGAGGCCTCGCAGCTGCCAGAGTCTCGACTTCTCGGAAGCACTCGATCCCAGGGCGCTGCCTCACCCCATTGTGTATGAACGTTGACCCTGGAGGGGGCCTCCGCACCCCACTCAAGCCCCACCCATCTGCCTTTCCGCAGGCTGTTTGTCAAGTCGCAGGAGGGCCAGGTTGGCGCCATGCTGGAGGCCCAGCGCACACAGCGTGACGCCATGCTGCACGCCGCCGAGCAGCAGGCGGCCCTGCAGCGCGAGCTTGAGGTGAGGAGGGGGCTTGGCTTTGGTGGTGATTTTCGGGGGGAAGGGGGGGCTGGGTGAGGGGGGGTGGGCTCAGAGGCACCACAGTGACGCCGTCTTTTGGCAATGACATCGGGCAAGATGAGGGAGCAGGAAACCGCCTGCCTTCCCGGTGTCTCTAAGTCGGGGGGAGCAGACACCTGCCTCATGAGGGCACATGCCGCCGCCTCACCCACCTGCCCCACCTCCCACCATCACGCAGGAGGAGGCGACTGCGTTCGCCAGCCTGGGCATCCCCCGCAAAGCCCACGCCCGCCGCCTGAGCATGTCGGTGGCAGACGACACCGCGCCGCCGGGGCCGGGCGCGGCGGCCGCGGACCCCGGGCCCGGGCAAGACGCCCGGCCCGCTGCCGTCGCGCACGTCGTGGAGCTGACGCGCGCCCTCCTCTCCTGGCTCCCCGGCTTTGTCGCCGTGGCCGGCCCAGGGCTGAGCGGGCTGGCGGACGAGCTGGCGGAGGGGGCCGCCCCGGCGCGCGCCCGGCTGGCGGCCGCGGCCGACGCAGGCGCGGCGCTGGTGGCCTCCACCGTTTCCACGTACAGGTGGGCTCGTGGAGTTTCATGGGTTTTGGGGATGACCAATCTTGGCAAACACTGTCAGGTTGCAGGGGATGGTGAGGGGTCGCGTCCTGCGCCACGCTCCCTGGCCTCATTCCTCCCTTCCACCATTCGTCCATGGCACCGCAGCGAGGCGGTGCACGCGGTGCTGGACCCGGACCCTTCGCTGGGCGCGGCGGTGCTGGACGAGCTGGCCGAGGCCTGCGAGGCGCTGGAGGGCGTGGCTGGCGGCGCGGGCCTGCCCACGCTGCGCGCGCTGGCCTCGCACGCCGCGCTGAGCACGCTGCGCTGCCTGGAGCGGGACCTGCACGCCGAGGGCGAGGCGCTGGCGGCGGCGCTGCTGGCGCCGCGCGA
>NW_011934313.1:0-6090 GCF_000733215.1 Auxenochlorella protothecoides
TGTATGCTAATAGCATGTGGTGATGGAGCAGGGTAGGAGGTTGAGTAGGACGCGATGACCTATCATTTCCAGTATCAGCATTGGCACGCTCACTGTCTATCCTTAGTCCAGCTCTTCCCCTCCTAGCAGGTCTGTTCTGGATGGAGCAGGAGTCACTGGGTCTCCATCAGTATAGTATGCCCCCAACCCAGTCGTCCACTGCGCTGCTCAATGCAAGTGAATCATCAGAAGAGTCCCTGTCAATCTGACTTTTCTTGTCTTCCAGGCGGACATCACCTGTGCCAATTTCAGGCCGCTCTCTTCATTATCTGAGCCCAGACATGTGTTCCCAGGCCCTTTCCATCCCACGTTAGAAGCGTACCCTAAAGTATGCTGATCGAATGTCGCGACCCCCCCCCCCTAATCTGCCCTGTTCCTTAATCTGCCGTCCTACTGGACTGCCCAAGCCTGTGATCCACCGTGTAAATGAATCTGCGACAGCCCTGACACGTAGAGGACCTCTTTTGTTCTCTGATTAGTTTCAACAGCCAAGGGGCCCATTATGATGAGACCGAAGCAGGAAGGGACTTGGGTTCCCAGCCGAGAACGTGGCAGGCACCATACGCATGATCCATTGTGTGCCCAACAACAGGGCTGGCTTGGCTGATGCATCAGAGCCACATCTGGCTATTCAGCAGTGCGTTCATCGCGGAGCAGTGTTTCTGCAGACTCTACCATCCATAGACAAGAGGGCTAATCCGAGGATAAGGATGCTTGGCAATGTTGAGTGACTAGATGCATAGCAAGCTGGGCCGCACACGACAGGTTCGAGCGTCTTCCTCAAGGGGACCCACGCTAGGCAACCGCGGCGCAGCCGTGTGACACCATTATATTATTGTGCTTCCATGACTCCCTGCGCGGCCCTGGCACACCTCATTCTGACTTCCTATGCCATCGGGAAGACATTACGCGCGCCGGCGCCCTAGTCAGAAAAGGTTTCAGAAACAATCCGAAATACCGCATTTTAGAAATAGCGCTGGTGACCGCGCATCTATACACAACCGTCATTTCACCTGGCGGGTGTTCATACCCGCACGATGCGCATGTGGGCTTCCCTCGCCATGCAAGTAAACTTCGACTGCCGCGGTGCCAAGAGGGTATTTCAACGACCCACAAGCCCTGATGCATGGCCCGCAACCATGTGACATGCACCAATCTGACCCTTTCACAAAATCGGTTGCCTCTCTGTGAAACTGGAGGGTCCGCAGCACTCTCAGATGGAGATGGCGTCAGCGGCATAACACTCTCTGACCGCTACTGGGCATGCCACCTCGCAACACGTATCAAATCTGGTGCATGGACGTCGGTCATACCGCACTCTTTCTTGCATCTGCACCAGCGTTATTACGTTAGGCCGGGACTCCAGCAGTAGTTTGCAGCGGTTGTGAGGGTGGAGACCTGGACCCTCCTCACACCAGTTCAAACACGTGGGGTGCGGAAGGGGGTCCCTGCCTCAAGCTAAGACTCCCCACGTGATCTCTATATCTACACTTAAATAACATGGGAACAGAAACATTGGATACAGGCCCAGGTGCCCACATTTAAGGAATCGGAGTCAGAACAGTAACTATCCAAAGATCTTGGCGTAAGTAATTCTTGGACAGAATTTGGCATGGGGGAGAAATGCACCCCACAGGTGCGGAAGTTGGCTCTAAGGAACTATGCTACCCAGGAAATGGAGTGCTTGCGACCTCATTGGTCCAGGCAACAGTCCGAGTAGATCCTCACCCAAAGGCGTGGAGTTACATACATGCATTGCAAATCACCAGGGGAGATAGTGAGGTTCACGCGGACGGCATGGGCGGGCTGGGTAGTGTTTGGCAGACCTCCCAGACTTCATCAGATAATCGCTCTTGGCGTCCTCCAGCGCTGTCAATAAGGCTGTAGCGCTAGGTCGCTCTCGGGGGTTCTCACGAAAGCATTTCCTCAGAACATCAAGCCAGCGTGGTTCAACTTTGAGGCGCTGGGCACTGCTGACCGCCACCTCCCAAGCTGTGTCGCATTTGGAGAGGGGATACGAGGCGATGGGCTCCACAGAGTGTTGGAAGGAAGACCTGACAATATCCATCTCCGACACACCATCCCCCAAGCACGTCACGCGCAAGTGTAGAAAGCATGGCCAAGGATCAATGTGGTGGGCCAAGAATAACAGGACGTGACAGTGGGAGGATGCAACCCCATGCATGCCAACCTTCCCACACTCCACTGGTATGCACAGTGTACCTCCTGGATGAGCGAAACGCTCGTGATTGTTGACGTTGCAATTGGACAGGAGCTCCAGGACCATGAAACCCAGTGCGTAGACGTCACTGCCAAGCGTGATGGTCTCTTCACCTCGCTGAAGCTCTGGGGATGCATACCGTGCATCAACACTGCACGGGCAGAGAAGGAAGAGTGATACTTGTCGGTAGATATGATCTTGAGTGTGTCCCTTCTGAATCCAAAGGAGCCCAGAGCGATCAAGACAGACAAAGCAGATGGCCTCACTTGGTGAGGGACGGTTGTAGATCTCCCATATTGACTAGTGTACCATCATCCTCTGTGCGGGTAGCTGCAAGGAAGGGGGCCGCCAGGGAGAGGTAAAGATGAATGTCTAAAGAGTCTGGCCTGTGTGCTGCAGCACGTAACAGACCCCTGAGCATCTAAATTTCATAGGAACTCATCATTGTTTACTCTGCACATGGAGCCCAGAGCAGTCTGCAAGAAAAACGTGCATGTGACGTCATCTCCCACGAATGTCCTCACCATGTTCGAATCCAGTGAGGTACACCAATTCATCGCGCGGTGGGTCGTTCACCAAAAAGTTCTCAAGCTTGAGGTTTAGATGCGCCACCTTTTGGAGTTGGAAAGTGTTTTGAGGCACATTGGCTTGTGCTGATGGAAACCAAGGCCAGCGTAAGGCACAACGTCACCTATTCTACAATGCTGACCATTTACTCATGCTCACCTTGAGTTGGTGCAGCTTCACGACACACTTGACTATGGCGATGGCCATGTCAATGCGATCAGGATGATATTTTCCCTTCCGCCTGTGAGGTACATGTAGAGAGCAGATATGTTGCAGTGAATGGTTGCTCTGGCTCGTGTCCAAGGATAATCTTTGAAGGTCAAACAAGGTGAGAAGAGGACCACTGCGACACTGCACGCCTTGGCTGAGGCTTCATCAAGGAGCAATCAAGAGCTCACTCCCCCCCCCCCCCCCCCCTCCCTCAAGTGGACAAAATGACTCACAAGGACCATGACTTAGCATTATCGGTTGGATCGTGCGGTTGTACCAGGATGCCATTGGGTTCTCCTTCAAATATAGCAATGCCAACAAGTGGCAAGGCAGATGGCAGGTCATGCACGAGTGCTCGCGCATTCACAAACTTTGCTACCTTTAACCTACGCGTGTCCAGAGAGTCGCCAACCGAGATCCCTGCAGAGCACCAAAGTGCTGGCACCGAGGTCCACCTTTTCACGTAGCACCGCCCAATGTCCATGAGGTTCGTCCATATAAGGGTTTCTTCCCTCCTTTGAGCCTAGGGCCAGGGGTTCAAGATGGCACTCATGGTGTATGGATATGCGCTGGTTGGCATGTAAGTTGACCAATATAAAAAGCATTCCCATGTAAATCCGTTTGCAGATTCCACCTGCCTCACCGGCGAAGGCAGTTTGTAACTGGGGATGCCGAGAGCTTCGGCAGTTCTGTAGACCCCCGAGACAATGGTGGGCTCCGAGGTGACCTCCGCGATAACCCCGGGGTCCAGAGCATCCCTAGCGATCAGGGAGGCGGTAGCTGACATGATACACAAGCATTGAGTGATCACATCATCAAGGTTCATGAAGAGTGGTATGGAAGAGCTACATAGCATGCCCCAGGTCCCCCGCCACCCCTTCCTCACATTGCTTCGACGGCCTCGAGCGTATCGATGCTCCCCTCAGTGATGACATCCGGATCTATTAGAGGAGGAGAGTGGCAGTACTCAATGGCAAGGAACTGGCATGCCTCTGCAAGTCGGATATGATCCCTAGGGCATCCTCAGCCAGGGACAGTCGGGTCCCACCGTCCATCGCGACTCTGCTGAGTTTGGCCTGCTGCACTCCTACTTTCAGGCAATGAAGACGCGGAAGTTAGATCCGCTCTTCTATGTCGATCTGTGCCAGCTTTCGTCGAAATTGTTACTTTCAAGAGGTTGTTGGTTGAAGTAGTTGGTGGTCGTCCTTTCCGATTGGAGGATGACAAACCCTTGTCCGCCCCTACTTGCTTCTCTTTGCAATCTTATGGCCTCTGCGCCAATCCACCGCGTCCCAAACCAGCCCAGGCCTATGCGATGTGGTAGTGGAAACCATCTTGGCTTACGCAAATCAAGGTCATAACACATGGGTCCCGTGGCAGGACCTTTCCGTGGTGTCTGCGACCTTACACCGTGCAATCCCTCCGACTTGATGGCCCACAAGAGTGCACCAATGCAGGGGCAACCTGGCCGTGCTGCACATGGTCATGCACTTTATATCAGGACTCGCGGTTGGTTTAACCTCGGAGGAAGTCTTGGTGTCGGTGCAGCCCCCTCCGCAGTGTGCAGCCGGATGTGCAGAGGTGTAAGGACCAGATCCCAACCAGACCCAATTTGCCCTGCCCAAGGCACCAGACAGAGCCACTTTACTCCTACTCCCCATGTTCATACAAGCTTTCAAATCATCATTTAGACACATTCGTCCTGGTGGAATGTTGCCGGAGTGACTACAGTGTCCTTGTGTAGAGAATCCTGATGCTCGACGGGGAATACTCTGACCTTGGTTGCCATTGGCAGGGCTTCCACGACTTTCTACGCTCATGCGACGCCTATCAGCGCAACAAGCCCCACCAGGGATGTAAGGCTGGACTCTTGTGGCCTATATCTGTGCTGAACTGCCCATGTCGACATACAGCACTGGACCACATCACTGGCTAAGCCCAGATGCCCAGCGGCTATAGTGCCTTTGTAGTCTTCATGGACCGCTGGTCGAGAATGGTGTACTACACGCCTACCAAGAAAGAGGTGACTGCCAGTGGGCTGGCAGAAATCTTCCTCGACCGCGTCTACCGCCTACACGGTCTTCCCACCGTCTTCGTCAGCGACCGGGATACGCGCTTCATGGCTCACATCTGGAAGGAGCTCTTTGGGGCGTAGCGCATGGAGCTGTGCTTCAGCACCGCCTGCCACCCTGAGACAGATGGCCAGACCGAATGTACCAAACGGACGCTGAGGCATATTTTACTCGTCCTGAGTGACCGGTACGAGACGGACTGGGACAAGCACCTGGCCATCGCGGAGTTCGCCACCAACTCGGCCGTCAGCGCCGCCACTGGCGCCAGCCCCTTCCAGACCGTGTACGGTTTCGACCCACCGTCCCCGGCCCAGCTCATCTCCCATCAGCTGGCGACCCCCGGCATCACTGTCGGACCCGAGCGCGCCGCGCAGCTGCAACAGACCCTCGAGCGTATGCGGGCCACAATGGCCAAGTACAACGGCCGCATGGCCCCGCAGGCCACGCCTGATGCGCCAGGCCCACACCTTCACGGCCGGCGATCGCGTCTTGCTGAGCAGCGCGCACCTCCACCTTGTGGCGCCCAATGGCTGCAAGCTGACAGCTCCCTTTGTGGGCCCCTTTACCATCACCACAGTGCGCGGTACTGGGGCGGCGACGTTGGCGCTTCCCCAGTCGATGAAGATGGATTCCACGGTCAACTTCAGCTACTTGAAGCCCAAGCATGGCGACACCGATCGTTGCCCAACCCCTGTCTTCATCGACGACAGCGCCGCGCCCACCTACCTCGTCGAGGCCATCCTCAGGCACAAGCGCGTCCACCGGCTTCCAGTACCTGGTGAAGTGGCAGGGCTACCCTGACGACGAGGCCACTTGGCAGCCCCACGTTCACCTGACCCAGCTCGACGTCTTCAAGGCTTACAAGGCACCTCAGGCCGAGGATGAGCCTGCACTTTGGCTTGGGGAGGTTGTTGGGCGGGCACCCTCTCCGGAGCCCTCTATACTTTCCACCTGCAGAAATGCCTTGCGACGTCTCTACAA
>NW_011934314.1:0-6785 GCF_000733215.1 Auxenochlorella protothecoides
TGAAGCTGACGAGAATCTGTTGCGCCGACCAACTCCAAACTACGCGGACTTGGCTGAACGTACAAGTATGCCGACTCTGGGCCATGCCTCAAGCAAACAATCACAACAATCATATTTACATTTCCTGCGCGGCACTCGAGCTCAAGGTGCGTTCCAGAAGGAGGTTGGGGAGCAGTGTATGCATGGAGACTAGTATCGAAGTGTCGGACGATTCGCCGCTTGCTTAGCAGATCCTAGGATTCATGCAGGGTACTGCTCGTTACAACTCGGCCCAGGACTTGTGTGTTTGACATCGTTACTCATAAAGGTGGCCATCGGACTGTGGGACGCGGCATCATGCCTGCGGAGATCCGGCACAGACCTCACCGGAGCAATCCCCTTGCCTTCACCGCAGGAACATCAGGCAATATGGGCTGCTGCTCCGACGTCTTCTGTCTGCCCTGCAACCTGCTGGGGAGCTGCTGGGATGCCCTGGTCGTCGTCTTCTGCTGCCCTTGCCGCTGCTGCTGTGGCTGCCCCAAGACTGAAACGGAAGAGGGGCGTGTCTGAGCTGGGCGCCGCCGGCCCCTCGCGCCTAAACTGCTTTGAATATCCACCTTCACGCCATCTGTCTGTACACTTCCCATTGGATGAAATAGCATTGTAATCTCATGCTCGTAAAGGGGTTGAGGCGCGAGCAGAGCTAGCAAGCCTGACAAAGACCCTACCGGTAGGTGCTTGCCCCGTGTATGCACGCCATCGTGAGCATACATCGCGGCAAGGGAGGTTGGGACACAAGACAACATTACGCCTGTTCACCTTCACGAGAAGTGGCTCGTGGCCCCCTTGAATGAGCTGCGCCACATGAAGGCTCTGGAAAGCACGACCTCCACGTCCTGCTCCGTCCAAGCTGCCGTGGGTGGGCGCTGCTCGGGGGGAAAGAGGGCAGAGAGGGAAGTGAGCGCGCTTTGTGATGCATGCACATTGCGTGGCTGCACTGGGTGCCCAGTGCCTGCATGGGGGACGTTGACCATGCTGCTGCAGGCTTGGTGGGGAGGAACGGGTGCCCTTCCACACCCCTCCCCCACCTGCAGGAACATGATGAGGTCCTGGAACTCCAGCTGCTGCAGTTGTGAGCTCCAGGACAGGAGGAAGGAGGCCAGGGCGTAGACCAGGAATTCCCGCAAGCTGGACCTGGCGCAGGGATGGGGGTTGATGGCTGGGGGCCGGGGTACTGCCGCACTGGCAAGGGTCCAGCTGACCCCGGTGGCATGCGTCTCCAGACTATTCATTACGCATCCCCCACCCCCACCCCTTGGACCATCCCCGCTCCTCACCCCTCAGCCAGGTACGTGTCCCAAAGCCTGACTCCAAGCTGGAAGGGGAGCTCCCGCAGCAGGAGGCAGTTGACCCAGCGGAATGCAAACTGGAGAAACTCCAGGCCCTGCTCGTCGAGGTGTGTCGCGGTCTTAGCGTCCACGCGCCTACAGAAGGGTTGGCGTGAGGATGATGGGCCTCTAGGAAGAGTCTGGTGGGAAATTTATTGGCCAAGGGGCAGCCCTGCTCCACCTTCGCCACGATCCATGTGCCCAACCCTCCCGCGCTACCCACCTGACCAGCTCTCGGAGGTGGAAGACAGTGCGCTGAATGCCGGGCTGGGCATGGGTGTAGTGATCCTGGATGCCGTCCAGCAGCTTGCACAGGCACCAATAGCAGTCGGCCTCCACCGCCAGCAGCTGCGAGGTGGTGAAGGAGGGAGGAAGGTGGGACAATTGGGAAGGTGATGGCAGAGGCCAGGCGACACTCCATCAGCCGGCGAAACCTCCACCAGCCGGCGACACTCCACCAGCCAGCGACACCTCTATCAGCCGGCGACACTCCAAGGAAATGGAGCTTGGGTGTGGGCTCCCGGCCCTCCCTCCTATTCCCTTTCAACCAAAACAAACAGTGTCGCGCCTGATCGGGGGGCAGGGTGCCCACAGCCCAGTCGTTCATGGGTCCCTCCAAGTACTCCGACATGAACACCGCCAGGAAGGGAGTCACCAGGTCATTGATGCCCTGGACATACCCGCTGGCCGGATGCCTGCACCGAAGCAAATGGTTTTGTTTGGAAAGGTGTGTGCGCGTCTTTGAGCTGGGGGAGCGGCTGGCAAGCGGCACGATGCCCCTGACCCCTCCGTCGTCAGCACCCACCGCAGGCCCCAGATGTAGAGGATCCGCTCCAGGCTGGTTTGCACATCCGGCTGGGAGAAGAAAGGGACGCCCGGCGCCGTGCGCGGAACATCCACTGCCACCTGGTCAGAGTGGATGGAGGTTGACGGACAGCTTAGCGGGAGAACTCGACGTCAATGTCACAGACTCGTGCCCGAGAAGGGGGGACCCCATGCCTGCACAAGCGCCCCACCCTCCCACTGCCAGACCTGTCTGAGGGCCCCTGCTTCATCCTCAGAGGCGCCCGCCAGGCCAGCGCCGTCGTAGTAGTCTGGAACAAAGTCTCTGCAAGGCACGATGGGGGGTTGAAGGGGCCTGTTGAGTCTGTGGGGTCCCATTCCTGGACACGGCGATGGGGTCTTTGCACTCCAGGGGCCCAGTGCACCTCGCCGCTGGGCTGCTGGGCAAGAGCATGCGGCGCCATCCTCCCCAGGCCGTGGCGGGTACGAAGGCCCCCCTTCCCAGCCTCAACCCCCCTTCACACGGCACCCGCCTGTATTCGTGGCGTTTGCGTGCCAGAATGGCGGCCCGCCTCTCACGGTTGGGAGGGGCGTAGCCCAGCAGGAGCCGCCAGCAGTCGGGTCGCAGCCGCGGGGGAATGCCGCTCCAGGCCAGCTCTCGCAGCGCCTCCACGTCGACCTGTGAGCGAGGGAAGGAGCTTGGGATTTGGGATAGAAGAGCGGCGGCTCAAGGATCTTAACACATTCCCACACCCCTGGAGCCTGCAGGGCTGCTCCGCTGGGCACGGGCTTCCTGTCCACTGGCCCGCCTTGCCCCTACAGCGACCACCCCTGCCCCACAAGAAAGCGTACCACTGCGTCGCCTAGGATCCTGTCGAACTTGGTCAAGCGGGAGTTGCTCATGCTGCGCAGCGCCGCGACGCCCTCCTCCCCGCCGCTGACGCCGGGCACGCCATCTGCTCCTCGAGGCACGCCAGGTGGTTGGGTCAAGGCTGCCAAACCGACATCTGGCACCATCGCGGCCGGCTGGTTGGGGTCTGGACTTGAAGCAGGTCCCTTCCTGGCCTGATATCAGTAAGGGGCAGGGGGACGGCGCTGGGTGGAACAGCCCTGCGCCCGCTTCCCTCTTGTGTCCAGCCGGGAGACGTGAAAATACAGGCTGTCCTGGCCCTCCCACTCCATGCACGCACCTGCTGGCCGGGCTCGGCTGGCTGGCTCCGAGACGAGGGTTGTGACCCATGCACACCCGTGAAGTCCACGCCCGACTCGCCCTGGGAGCGGAAGGGCTTGATGGTTCCCGGAAAGTTTCCACGCCTGAACAGCCTGGTGGTGAGAAGACGACCGCGGTGTGGCGTACTGAAACAGCGCTGGATGAAACAGGTATCGACCCTCTAAGATGATTGCGATGATGACTGTATCAACCGGAAGCGCGCACCTGCGGACCGCTGGGAAGCCGGACAGCCCCTCGTCCTGCCCAGCCATGGGCACAACGACTTTGAACACCGGATGCCCGGCAGATCTCACATCCCCAGATGACTGATACAGAGATGCGAAAACTGTATGTTATATTTGTAGACTCTTTCCTCTAGACTTGCCTCTCGAGATCGACGCTGTTCTTATCGTGCTTAGTATGACCGGGGGGGTCCAAAAGGCGGGGGCGCGCGATGCGAAAACGCCGGAGTGCCAAGCCTAACCCGCGAGCAGGAGTGCTGCATGCATGGCCGAGCAAGTCATTCATCCATTGTGTGCTGAGATTCCACCATTGAATATTGAGACCGAAAGGCGTGGCGCCCTGTTTGAGGTACCATGGCGGACCAACCCACTGAACCTGCTCCCGCTGTAGACATTAGCCAGTTGAGCCTGAAGGAGGCTTCAGAGTGAGTCGATTTTCTTTATCTGCATGCTCCTAGGATGCCTTGATCACGACGGGCTCAGCTTTAGCATCACAGAGATCGACTCTCGCCCGGCTGCGCCCTGCCCAACCCCCAACAGGCTGACACTGGAGGAGAAGTTTGCGCTGTGTCGTTCTGTGGCCGAGGAGTGCATCCAGGACGAGAATTTGCGTCGTTTGTTGGAAAAGAAACCCAATCCGATTGCTTACGATGGGTTTGAGCCCTCGGGCCGGATGCACATTGCCCAGGGGGTGCTTAAAGCCCTGAATGTCAACAAGCTCACCAAGTGCGGTGTGACCTTCAGATTCTGGTGAGCAGAGCCACTCTGGCAGGGTGGTGTGGCATGCTGGTCCCTCGCTCCTTGGGCCGAAGCCATCAGGGAGGGATGGATGCCTGGTTGAGGTGGGATGCGCTGTGGCGGGCAGTGGTGAGGACATGCACCACTCCGCCACACTCCCCTCCCTCACACAGGGTGGCAGACTGGTTTGCCCAGCTGAACAACAAGATGGGCGGGGATCTGAAGAAGATCCAGACGGTGGGCAACTACATGGTGGAGATCTGGAAGGCGGTGGGGATGGACATGGACCGCGTCGAGTTCCTGCACGCCTCAGGTCAGCAGTGCATTGGGAATTTGATTTGTTTCTTCTCTTTGGATGTCTGGGGTGACCAGGCCTAGGAGTCCAGGCCTGGAGTGCAGACCTGCAGGTGCCGAAGGGAGGAATGGGTGCCAAGCTGGTCCCACTTGCCAAGACCCGCGTGTAAATATATGTTGTGCTGGACAGCAATACTGTGCCGGCCCCGTACTGGATGGCATGATTCTCACTTTCCATGATCCACACCCATCCTCTTCGCCCTGCCCATCCTCCTCACTCTCCCCTCAAGAACGCCAGAGGAGATCAACAAGCGCCCCGACGAGTACTGGACCCTGGTGATGGACATCGCCCGGCGCAACAACCTGAAGCGCATCGTGCGCTGCAGCCAGATCATGGGGCGGGCGGAGGGCGATGATCTGAGCGCCGCCCAGATCTTCTACCCCTGCATGCAGTGCGCCGACATTTTCTTCCTTAAGGCGAGCGGGGCAGAGGCGCAATGTAGGGTGGATGGAGGGAGTGTGCAGTCACTGCAGAGGGGGTGAATTGTACGCAACTTAGCCAGAGAGGGCTGTTGCTATGACCTCTGCCCCTGCGAGTGTCGAAGCATACAAGTCGCTGCTGCCCACCCAACCCCTCTCCTTTTCCTACTGCCCACTCGGCCCCTTCTGGCGCTGAAGTGCTGGGCCGCGCGGAAATCGCACCCTGGGATCCACCCTTCCCCGCCATCCTTTCCTCCCAGGCCGATATCTGCCAGCTGGGCATGGATCAGCGCAAGGTGAACGTGCTAGCGCGGGAGTACGCTGACGACGCGCGGCCCAAGCGTATGAAGCCTGTCATCCTGTCCCACCCCATGATGCCGGGGCTGCTCCAGGGCCAGGAGAAGATGAGCAAGAGCGACCCCAACTCTGCCATCTTCATGGAGGACAGCGAGGCGGAGGTGCGGACCAAAATCAAGAAGGCGTACTGCCCGCCAGGGGAGGTGGAGGGCAACCCCTGCCTCTCCTACATCCAGCACATCGTGCTGCCCTGGGCCAAGCAGCTCGCCGTCGCCAGGGCTGAGAAAAATGGGGGAAATATGTGAGTGTGTGTCAGTGGGGATGGAGATTGGGAAATGGGGAGTGTGTGGGTGTGTTGGAGGGCAAGCCCACGAAGGGGCGGGGGGGTTGATCAAGACAAGGAGAGGACATGTTTGTGGTTGCGGGGTGGTTTGGGCAAGGCTGCATGCCGTCTCTGTTTGGAGAGCTGGATCCCTGGGGTCTGACGGTGCATGTGCCTCTGCCCCACATGCTCCTGCGTGCTCCTGCTTGGGGGAGCCCATCCCAAGTCTGCCTCTTCCGGCATTGCCCCGCAGCCCAGTCACACCTTCCTTCCCCTCTCACCAAGTCTCCGTTGACCAACCCCTCATCCTCAGCATCTACACAAACTTCGAGGAGCTCGCCGCCGATTACGCGTCAGGAGCCCTGCACCCCTCTGACCTCAAGCCAGCCTTGGCGAGCAGCATCAACGACATCCTCCAGGCGGGTTCCGGGGGGGGGCAGAGGGGGCCGAGGGGGAGGGAGGCTGCGCCTGCGATGGGCTGCTGTCCAGCGCATGAGCGTGGGGTCTGGACTCTTTGAACACTTTCGTCAGGCCTCTGCTCAAAATGGCCCGTCCATTTGCATGTTTCACCCATCTTCACCCCCCCCTCCACCCCTTGCAGCCGGTTCGGGACCACTTTGAGAGCAACGCCGAGGCCAAGGCGCTCCTCAAGGCAGTGAAGTCGTACAAGACCACCCGATGATGGTGGGGGGGATCGCATGCCCGCCTTGATGCGAGCAAGGCCCCATTGCTCTCCTGGTTTTGCGTCCTGCAACGAGCCACATTACCCAGGGGCAGGCTGCAAGCGCTGAGTGTAGCACACCATGCCAACACAACACTTCTATGCGACGAGCGAGCAGGGAAGGAAGGGGTTTGTCAACTTCAAGCAACTCAGCCAGCTGCGGTTGCATGGCACATGAGACAGACAAAACTTGAGCACAAGATCACCTACACTGCTGATCAAGCAAAAGGGTTAGATGCTCAGGCAGTGCCTCGATCACCTTCCCCATCTCTGGGGTGTAGAGATGCCAAACTTTCCTTTAGCACCAGCCGGGGTCCAGACCTCGAAGGCG
>NW_011934315.1:0-346 GCF_000733215.1 Auxenochlorella protothecoides
GCGATGGTTGTCGATCAGGATCGTTTCCCATGGTTGCATGCCCCATAAAATGCAGCAGGAATGTGAAAAAGACGCGAGGTGCATTGGCCGGTGGTCTGCAAGCGACTGACTTTGCCAGGGCGCTGGCGCCCACATCGAAGCCAGCAGCAGCATGGAGCAACTACAGAGCACTATACGGGGGGGAATCGTAGCAACGCTTACATCACGAGCATGAATTTCAAGGTTTGTTTTGGTTAGCAATGAAGAGCGTTGTGTGAGTCAAGGTCAGGTGACACACATTTGGCTGGCAGTGAAGCTGGCAACAGAGAGGGCTTGTGCCATGGTTGTAGGGAGTGGTCAATGAGAA